>NW_007247400.1:39761-137385 GCF_000164805.1 Carlito syrichta
GCGGCCACTGCCCTCCAGTCTGGGCGACAGAGTGAGACTCCGACTCAAAAAAAAAAAAATTGTTTTAAAGAAAGACATTTTATCTATGGATGGTTCATTCCAATGATTCTCTTGTTCTCACTCACCTACATTCCCACAGCAGTAAAATGAAAGCAAGGCTCAGACCGCTAATCGTCTGTGCTCAGTGATACAGGCCAGACAGATGAAAATTTCAGTTCATATATCCTCCAGGGATTGTGGACTTAGCCACTTCTCATCCCGATCCTGTGGATGCCTCACTGCTTCTCCTTTCCCCGGACTCCATGCCGTGGCCAGGCTGGGGAGTGCCTGCATGGTGCTGTGTTGGTGTTGACTTCCTGATGGCCTGTCTTCTGCCACACATACTATGCTATCGTGAAAAAGCAGCCAGCGATTCCTCACACGCTGTTCTAAGTCTGGGGCACCTCGGGGAGTGGAAAGAACACGGGTCTGTGTGGTGTCAGAAAGACTTGGCGTCTTTCTCCCGATGATGATCTTGAACAAACGGTGTCATTTCTCCGAAACTCTGTGTCCTCAGCTGTAAAAGGAACAAAGCCAGCTCAGAGAGGCTTTGCCGTTGTTTTGAGATGCAGATAATGCATTTGAAATGGCGCTGGAAATCTTAAACTGTTACCCAGATAGAGGAATTATTATTATTGCTGCTTAGTAATATAAAACACCTAGATGGGTCCATCAGCTTTAGCACCAACGATACCCTGAGGCATTCATAAAGGTAATTCTTCTCTCTTGTGCCTCCCCCAAGCATCTTTCCAACATGAAGCACTTCAGACATTAGAAAATGTGGCTTAATGAAAACGGAGGGGCGGGGGCAGGCTTAATGAAGAATTTAATAATGGCTGATTGATTTAGTGACCAGGGAAGTTGCTGGCTGTTGGGCTGCTCCACGTGATGCCAAGATGCCAGTTTTTCCTTGTCGTGCTGAGAGGATCTGACCTGATGCAATGCACCTCGGTCTTCACGCTGACTGTAGGTTGTGCTAGAGGGGCTGACGCTGTGATCCCAGGGGGACGCCAAGGCCAGGTACCTAGTCACCAAAAGAGCTGCATGGCCAGGGGCAGGAGAGGCTTCCTTGATCTTGTTACATATTTTTTGAAAGCACTTTTTACAGTTCACTTCCCACCATTAACTTTCCTTATAAAAAAAAAAAAAAAGTGAGGTGGGCTCCTGGCTGCAGGAGGGTGCTGTACGGGACAGGCTTTTGTCCTCTCTCTGGTCTAGGGAAGGGTTTTGTATTGCTCTCTGGGCTGAGAGGGAAGCCTTAAGAGAATGGCAGTTGTTGAAAAACAATGCCAGCCGGGCTCGGTGGCTCAGCCTGTAATCCCGCGCCTTTGGGAGGCTGAGGTGAGTGGATTGCCTGAGCCCGTGTGTTCGAGACCCGCCCGGGCAACTTGGCGAGACCTCATCTCTATAATAAATCAAGATGAGCCGGGCGTGGTAGCGCGTGCCTGTATTTCCAGCTCCTTGGAAGGCTGAGGCGGAAGGATTGCCGGAGCCTGGCAGGTCGAGGCTGCGGTGGCCGGAGCGGCCATTGCACTCCAGTCTGGGCGACAGAGTGAGACTCCAACTCAAAAAAAAAAAAGAAAAAGAAAAAGAAAAACAATGCCATTATGGCACGTTGATGACCTTTGTAGGCAAAGTAAAGCATAGTGACCTGTGCCCTAGGAAATCATTCGATTTTAATATATATTATTGTGCACCTGCAATGTGCAGGGCACACTCTTGGGCACCGAAGGTACACAGTTATATCGAACAGTGGAACACAGTTATGAGCTAAACTTGCATGTCTGGGACCACAGGACAAACACCGATGGGTGAGTGCACTAGAGTTGCAGGGCAGGGCAGAGAGGGGACTGGGGTCTCCATGAGGTAGAGACAGACTCATAGAGTAGGGCATGCTGGAAGTGGACCCAGCTATGGTTAGAACTGAGCTAAGGTGAAAAGATGAGATGAGGTGTGTTCCCCATAGACTGAAGTGAAATAAAGCAGAGGAAAGTACCGGTTGGTTGGGTCGGATGTGGCAAGACATTGCTGGCTGAGTGAGCCTGGGCATGGGTGTGCAAGGTAAGAAGTGTGGTCAGGAGAGGAATGGTGGGGTTTTGAAAGGGCTTTGGGGAGAGGAGTATTCCATGCAGGCTTCAGGATGATTAATCTCATCATAGGAGGCAGGCAAGATTTCTGGGTGAGAGGAAGGGAAGGAAGAAACAAGTGCCATTGTGTTAGGCGATGAAACTGGGACACCAGTGGAGAGAGTCAGATGCCAAAGACATATAAGCATATACAGGCAAAGAAAAATATTTGGGATTTAGTGAATAACTGTCGAGGGAGAAGGAAAGGGAATATTTGAGAATGATTCTTCATCAATTGACTAACAGGCAATCCCAGAGGAAAAGTGGACTTGGCACTAAGATGAGTTACATTAACAGAACATCTTGCAGGTGACAAGGGGTCATTAAGGTCCTGAGGTTCAGATGGCAGCTGGAAAGATGAGGCTGTTGCTCAGGTGTGAAGCTAGCTCTGAGGATATGGCGTCTTTGCCAGTGTATTGGCCAAAGGGATGAGTGTATGACCAGTAACTCTGTGAGTTAACACAATGACAGACACCAGGGGACCGAAGTCTATTTCTGCATTTGGGAGCAGGGAGTGGAACCAAAGATGAAAGCTATTGAGTGACCAGAAAACTGGGAAGAGGAAAAGTCGAATGTCGCATTCCAAAACCAAATAGGAGAGTTTCAGCCACAATGATTATAGCACATACATTTTGTAGCATGTATGTCAAGTACTGTTAAAAGCGTCATATAGTATTTTATTTCATCATCATAACAAATTTATAAGATTGGAATAAATGGTTGAAAAGTACAAAAAACAAGTGTAAAACGTGATTGCAGAAAGAGCAAAAGTCATGTAATTGTAGCAATCGTGGTTAACAGTTATTAAATGTTTGCTGTGTGTTATGCACTGAGCTGGGCATTTTACATTCTGTTCTATGAGGTAACTATTATTATCTCTATTTTGAGAAGAGGACACGGAAGCTTAGCAAGATTCAGTAACTTCTTCAAGGTGTGAGGGCAGGCTAAGATGAGAAGAATAATCAAGTGTCCATTTTTATTTGCTATGGCTGTGAGTTTTGCATTTAAAAATTTTAAAAGACTTTAAGTTAAATAACAATGCCCCAGATTATTAATTCATGAACATGTATCCTACTCTGCAAAGCCGACTGATTTCATCACTGAAACATTTCCAGAGAGATGAGATGTTTTCCTTCTGATGGCATAGGTAGCTGTGGGTGTCCAAGCCTCCATATATTGTCTTCATATCAGCAACCTTGATTCCATTGGAAAGCAATGGTCCACATAGTCTGGTGGCACTTGCAGAGTTTCGTGTCGGTGTCATGATTTCTCCTTACTACATGCTATGTGTCATTATATCCACAAATTCGAGTTTTACTCGACGCTATTTTGGGAAACACAGTGAGGATTAAGATCTGCAATCGTGCTAAGTACACTTTTTATTTATGGCTTAAAGTTGTTATTCCTGGCTTGACATAAATAATGTTTTCTATTTGTTTTTTTTTAGATTAGAAAATATAGTTTATTTAGAAAGTAAATTAGAGAAAGAGGAGATTCACTTCCCCAAGGAAGGGGAGGGGCCCCAAACCAGGAAACATGGCGACAGACATAGCTCCAAGAGCACACCAGAGTCTAGTAAGACAATGGATATAAAGAATGTTTCATTTATGACTTTCATCCAACATACAAGGGAGGCACAGTAATGGCAGGACTCACACAGTTTGCGTGTAGACCCCCAAGATGAGCGTGTGCAAAGAACTTCATTGTCATGACCTCTAATTTGTAAATTGCCACAGTGAAAACGATTTTAAAAAGGAGAGTGACGGGAAGAGGCCTGAAGAGATAAAACTCATCAATGCTGCATTTCTTTGGAAGATATTTTGCACGCAAGATCCGTGTGGTAATGCTCTGCTTAGGGGTTGCCTGCTGAGCTGCTAATGGTAATAATCTGACATGTTTGACAACAGAGATGTGGCGTCAAGGGTGGCTTTGACCTTCCCATTGAAAACAGTTAGCGGAGATGGTTTTACATTTCTTTTTTAAACTGGTAAATTAATATGACTTACGTAAAGATCATTTAAATCTCTCCTTGGAGCAAGAGAAATTTTTTTAAAATTGGTCAGGTCAACTTTGAAAGCTTTACAAGCCTGCTTTTCTTTACTGCTGATTTTGGGATATGCCTTATATTTTTCTTCGGAATAATGACATGTATATACATTTTTCTCTTGATTTTGACACTGTTTAGGAGATCCATCCTTCAAGGGTTTTATTTAAAACAAATTGCCTTTTGTTTTCAGTTCTTACTGGTGCTGTGATTAATTTTCACTGCATAACACATGTATTATCCTCCCAAAGTTGATTTCTGATTCAGGTTTTATTTCACAGTATTTTTCATATTAATGGGATTTCGCATTTATTTGGGTAACATAAGAATGATCAACGTCACAATGAGCGGAATGTTCGAAGTTGGACTTTTCTAACTTTTAATTTTATTTACCATATTATTCTTAATTTCAGAAATTCTTAATTTCAGACCTAAATTTTAACCAGAAGTATAGCCTTCATGCTCCAGATTTTCAGTGTGTGTAGGCTTATAGGTTTTCTGGTCATAATGATGTGTGAGGCCATTATGTTTAAAATGGAAGAAGGCCGGCTATAAAGTGACCGATAAAGGTATTCAGCCATACATATTTTACAGGTTTAATTAGAAACACCTAATGCAGCTCTTCAAAAAGTTTTATTATCTTAATATTCAGGAAGTATTTTTGGATGCCATATCCCTAGGCCTCTTGCTCCTTGCCTTTTATGATAGTAATAGGCTTATGCTAAAGATCTTCATTAACCTTTAAAGAAAAACATTCCTCATTTCTGATTATACCCTGCCAAGTTCGTGTTCTCTATGGCTACCATTACAACGAAAAGTATGCGATGTACGTATTCCAGCCAACTTTTACCGAATTCCCGCAGTATAGCTAGAATGATGCAGATGCTTTCACCTAAGACTCCTCTTGGACAGTCCTCCGCCTCCTTTCTATCCCTATCTTCTGCTACTGCCAGTGAGAGACAGTGAGACAGGTATAGTTATGTGCACCCCCTTTTTCAGATAAGAGAAGTGATCCTCAGAATTATAAACCAAGGACACATCCAGGGCCACTGCTAGTGAGGGACAAGGCAGAGAATCCCCCTTGAAGTCTGACCCCGTGCCCTATGCTTGGTCAATGCTAGGACTCTGATGGAGATTCTGTTACAACTACTGATTTCACAGACGAGGAAATGAGGCCCCCAAATGGTGGGAAATTGCCTGAAGCTCTAATGTTAATTCTTTTCTTTCTGAACTACTCTGCTTTCTCCGTTCACCTCCAAATGTCTTTAGAAGTAGAAACAGACCTACTCCCTCAGGCAGACTTACTGTCCCAACCGCTTCCCTGAGGGACCCATCATATCCACCAAATGAGGAAGATTTCTAACTCCTAATCTACTCCCTTCCCCATCCACCTCTTCCCTGAGGTTGGTGAACTCTTTCTCGAACTTTTCCTAAACATCTCCCCTGAATGCCTTGGGAGAAAAAAACGTAAAATGCGATCTGGACAAAAACCAAAGCTGCTAGCGTCTTCTGTAACTTTTCCAACTCCTCTTCAAACGCTGGGATTTCTATGGATTGCCTTTCTTAGAATGATTATCGGTGTCTCACTCAGCTCTGACTGTGGTACCGCCTTTGCTTCCTTGAACTTAGAATTTCTATGCTTTTGACTCTAGAATTCTTAACTTTGCGCTCTCTCCTGAGTTTAAGATCTACTTTTTCAGATGTTTGCTTGATGTGTCTTTGTGGGTATACGACATGTTTCCCAAATACATTAAGTTCCATTCAAAACTCTGTGTTTCCAGGCATCTCCGCCGTATCCTGTATTTGCTTTAGTGATACTGAATAAAGATTTAGCCGGTCTGAAGCTAGAAGCTGTGTGTCATTCTTCGTTCTTTCCTGATCTTCGTCCCTGCGTTGTCAGATTTTAACAAGTTTACCTCTGCAGTGCCTCTCCAATTGGGCTGCTTATTTTTGTTCTTACTTCCGCAGCGTTCATCAAGGCAGTGTCATAATCAATCAATGTCTTTACACAAAGTCAAGTCCCCTTGTACAGTAACATAAAGAGCATTTGTTGGGTTTCTGGGAAGTGCCAGATGCTGTGCTAAGGTGGAAGGCAGAAAAAAAAAGTCCGACCCCCAAATTTGGGGTGGCTTGCATTATAATATGTCAGTTCCCAAGACGTTCCCTCTTTTGGTTATGTTTATCTGCGTCTCCTTCATCTCACTCACTTTTCACTTTTCCTTCTTTCTTTTATCTTTGTGGTACCAACCCAGTACCGATTACTACTTTTATCTATAGCTATCCTGTATGGTGTTCTTGTTTATCAGTGAGACTCCTTGAAACCTCATTCTTTTTCATTTATGGAGATATGAAGTGTCAGTGCTACAGAGCACATTTCTGAGCTACTTAAAAGTACGATACCCAGTTTTGGGGTAGTTGAATGAGATTTTAGAAATTCATAGAAAGGGCTGGGTGCGGTGGCTCAGCCTGTAATCCCAGGACTTTGGGAGGCCGAGGTGAGAGGATCGCCTGAGCCTGGGGGTTTGAGACCAGCCTGAGCAAATTGGTGATACCTTGTCTTTACAAGAAATGAAAAAATATGCTGGGCATGGAAGTGCGCTCCTGCAGTTCCAGCTACTTGGGAGACTGAGGCGGGAGGATCGCCAGAGCCTGTGGGTCGAGGCTGTGGTGGCTGGGAGCATGCTACGGTGCTCCAGCCTGGGCGACAGAGTGAGACTCCAACTCAAAAAAAAAAAAAAAAAAAAAGAAAAAAGAAAATCATAGAAAGGCCTGGGGATAAGTCAAATGATTTTAAAAATATGAAACAAACTGTTTTCAAAATCATTGTCATTTGTTCGCGTTGAATACATGTTAAATTCTACGATGTCCCCAGAGCACATCTAAAGCAAGCCTCTTCTTAAAATAAGGTTTTAAGCAAGATAATTTCCTTAAGATTCCTGAGGCATTTTAAAGGGAATTTTTAGTGTGCCGAAGTACTTCCTATGGTTTTTGTAAAAGTGGTTGTCGAATTTAATTCTGTATTTTTCTGTTGTGGGTAGGTACACACTGGTGGATATTTTGCGTGCCATCTTACTTTCTTTGGAAGCCATGATCGAAGATCCTGAACTTCAAGTGAATGGGTTTGTTTTGATCATAGACTGGAGTAACTTCACCTTCAAGCAAGCCTCTAAACTTACACCAAGCATGCTGCGATTAGCTATTGAAGGCCTGCAGGTAAGGATGTAAGAATTACCCAGTTTCTTGGTCTTCTATGTCTGACTTCTCCTCTGATGTGTTAGAATAATGAAAGTTATTACAGAATAGCAACAACAACAACAACAAAAGATTATAGTTTTTGAGCACAAGCATGCAAACACTCAAAAAAGGATTATAGGAGAAAAACTGAAGAACTTCAGACTTTTAGTAGTTGTATTAGAGTTTATAATACTTGGCACAGTGTTTACTTGTTAACCATAGCTCTAGGTGATGAACTGAGAGTTTTAATCTTAAAAACTACAACAGGAAATACTGTTTGGATTTTAATAGTAAGCTGTTTGAGCTTGTTTTTGCCTCTCTTTTTATATATATATTAATAAATTAGCTAAATATTTACTTCATTATTCCATTTTTAACCTAGGGAATTTGGGATATGATCAGCAGTATCTTAATTTTGCCTAAACAACTGTTGACAAGTCAATCATGTTTTTTGATATCTAGGATATGAAAATCACTGTTGTGAATTACTCTTCTTTAGCCTTAGTTGGTTTTCTGGTTTGTTTTTGGTGGGAGAGACTGTCACATGGAACTTATGTAGAAAGGGTGCATCTTCTTTTGAATAATATTTAATGGGTTGGGAATTATAAAATGGAAAATGAGTGATATGAGCGGCATTTCATAAACCTGCTATTGTCAATTTCTTTGTAACTTCTAGAATTTTCTGCTCTTTCTACTTTGCTTTATGCCACTTCGTGTATGACAGTCATGAAATTGATTTTGAGAAGATTTGTAAGTTAATTCTTGAGTGATACTATTCAATATTTATTCTCTGTATTTTCAACATGAATTTTAGAAACTTGCAAGTTCACAATTGTGTTTTCTAGCCTTAACCACCAAACATATTACTTGTTTTAAAAATACCAAATTGTACCTTTGTCCTCAAGGTTTCTATTTGTCAGGCCAAGGAGTCAGACTTTTTAAAAAAGATCGAATAAAGTCAAAATCACCCAGATCTCTACTTGACAGTCATTTCTGACTGCATCTTTAGGCAACCTAAGTTGCTGACTGACAACCCCTTCACATGGGTCCTTCTCCAGGTGACAGGACATCTTTTTTTTTTTTAAGATGTGGGATACAAGTCAGGGTTAGGTACACAAGTCTTCATTATGCAGGTACCCTTGTGGATGAGGTGTGTTTCCCCTTCCCCAGGTAGATTCCACTACCGCCAATCCTTTTCTTATAGTATTATGATAGTTGTTCAAGGTCTGCTTATGACTGAGAACATGTGACATTTGGTTCTTTGTTTCTGTGATATATTACTCAGTATTATAGACTCTTAAGTCTGTCCAGGTTACTGTGAAGTTCATGATTTTGTTCTTTGTGGCTGCGTAATATTCCATCAGGTATATATACCACATTTTTTTAAAATCCCGTCCTCTTTTGATGGGCAGCATAGTTGATTCCATCGTTTTGCTGTTGTGAACAAGGCTGCGATAAACATACGTGTGCAAGTGTCTTTTTTATTAAGTGATTTGAGTTCTTCCGGGTATATTCCCAGTAGGGGGATTGCAGGGTTGTATGGCTGGTCGATTTTTAGATCTTTTAGGAATCGCCACGCTGTTTTCCGCAGAGGCTGTACTAGTTTACATTCCCACCCACAGTGTAGAAGTGTTCCCTTTTTGCTGCATACTCTCAAGCATCTGTGGTTTTTTGAGTTATTGATGATGGCCATCCTGACTGGAGTTAGGTGGTGTCTCAGTGTAGTTTTAATTTGTATTTCTTTGATGACTAGTGAGGCTGAGCATTTTTTCATGTATCTCTTGGCTGCTCGTATGTCTTCTTTGGAGAAGTGTCTATTCATATCTTTTGCCCACTTTGTAATGGGGCTGTTTGTTTTTTTTCCTTTTCAGCACATTTGAGTTCCTTGTAGATCCTAGATGTTAGGCCTTTGGTCAGACATACTGTTGGCAAATATTTTTTCCCATTCTGTGGGCTGTCTCTCTGCTCTCTTGATGGTTTTTTTTTTTTTTCAGCTTTGCAGAAGTTTGTCAATTGATGAAGTCCTACTTGTCTAGCTTATCTCTTGTGGCATGGGCACTTGGGGTTTTGATCAGGAATTGGTTGACAGTTCCAATTTCCATAACGGTGTCTCCTGCACTTTCTAAGGTTCGTATAGTTTGAGGTTTTATGTTTAGGTCTTGGATCCATTTAGAGTTGATTTTTGTGTATGGGGATAGATAGGGGTCTTGTTTTAATCTTCTGCATGTGGTCAGCCAGTTTTCCCAGCACCATTTACTGAATAGGTTCTCCTTTCCCAAGTGGTTGGTGGTAGAGGCTTTGTTGAAGATGAGTTGGTTGAGAAATTGAGGTTTTGCTTCTGGAATCTCTATCCTGTTCCATTGGTCTATATGCCTGTTCTTGTACCAATATCAGGCCGTTTTGATTATTGTAGCTTTATAATAAAGTTTAAAGTCTGAGAGTGTGATGCCTCCTGCTTTTTTTTTTGTTGTTGTTGCTGAGGATTGTTTTGGCGATTTGTGGTCACTTATGTTTCCATATGAATTCCTGTATTGTCATTTTTAGGTCTGAGAATAATGCTACTGGTAATTTAATGAATATTGCATTAAATCTGTAGATTGCCTTGGGTGGGATGGACATCTTGATGTTGTTGATTCTTCCAAGCCATGAGCATGGAATATTTTTCCATTTGTTTGTATCATCTTTTATTTCTTTGAGCAGTGTTTTGTAGTTTTTATTGTAAAGATCTTTCATGTCTCTGATTAGAAAGAAGCCAAGGTATTTGATTTTTTTCTGGCTATTGTGAATGGGATTGTGCTTTTTATTTGGAATTCTGTTTGTTTATTGTTGGTATATAGAAACGAGACTGTCTTTTGCACATTGATTTTATATGACAGGACACCTTTGATTACTGCCTCTTGACTGAATAAGACACACTGATCTTTCTTCCCTATATAGGCCTTTTCTTATGACGGTTTCCTGACCTTTTCTTGGTGAGTCAGCTTCGCTCCTTTTTTTAAATCTCCACAGGGACAGCTAATCAGGGTTGGGAGTGGGCACAGGACAGTCCCTGTTTGACAATGTGTGTCATGTAAAATCAGTCCTGCTTCCGCTTATTGCCAGCAAGGTATAAAGTGGTTTTCAGTTTGGGAAGAAAATTGGTTACTGCCAACTATGTTACTTAACACACAGTAGTAACCTACCTTTTATAATCGTTATCCCTCGTTAACCTGTGTCTTCTCTTTGTACTAGGATAGGCTGGGCCTTCAGCTGCATGAAAGTCTGGAGAACTCATATTATTCTTAAGAAATCAAAGCAAACAAAGCAACACCTCAAAGACAGACTTGGTATCTTGCTGTTTTCCAACTTGCATACCTTAGGGAGTTATTTAATAATAATGTGGCATGTCATTGTAGGAGAACAGCTGACAGTATGGAGATGAGTGGGAGCCTGACCACGGTCCGAATTTCTTTTTTTTCCCCAGCCATCCATAAAATTCAATTTTGTGTCGATGAATAAAATTAAAATTGGGGAATCATAAAGATATTTTCACATACAGCGTTGCATTTAATACTCACAGAACACTGACAAATATTTATCTGTCTAATTAATTAGAAAATTAAGAGTAGTGAGAACGTCTTCAAGTGCCAAGTGTGAGCATGACGGAGCTGTGGTCAGATTAAACCTTCGTTCTTGTCTCTGGCAGGAAAATGACTCCCCTCCCTGCACGGACCTGCGTTGGCGGCACACACGGTGCTGCCTTCTCTTTGGTCCCCATAAATGTCCCATTCCCTTTCTTTTTTCTCCCAGAATACACACTGAGTAAACAGGGTTGATTCCTTCTGGCTACCAGTTAGACAGCCCTTTAAAATAAAAAAGCACTTCCTAGGAGTAAATCTCACATATTACTAGCCTTTAAATTCATTTTTCTCTAGTTCAAAGGGATTTTTTGATGCTGTATAGGTATGTCTATGTCTGTGTCTGTCTATATATGTATACATGTATCTAAAATGTATAGGATTGCTAAAAATATTCCATTGTGACACGCATGATCTCATATTTAGTCTCATATTAAAGTGATATTTTCTGGCCTTTTAAATCAAATCCCTGGTTTACCTTGCATTTGCTATGTGAGAAATATTATGGTGCCCTGCTGTATGTTTTATTCAGGATATGAATAAACTTTTTTTCAAAATTAACATCAAACCATCAAATGTTTGAAGTGAGGATACACATACAATTTTAGGTTGTCAAACACAACCACCACCATCACAGTAATAATAAACCTCTTCCAGTTAACCCAATCAGGAAAATGAAGAGATGAGAATATTTTTAATAATTCACTGATAACTTAGGCTGTAGTTTCTGCTTTAATGTTAATGTTGGGATATGATCAACGGTATCTTCGTTTTGCCTAAACAACTGTTATTTAGGCAAAAACCAAAAAATCTTCTCAGGAATCGAACCAGAATTAAGAAAGGCTAGTAGGTGTGCAGTGCCAGAGAGGACATGTTTACTTTAATGATATGCTTGATGCATGGGATGTGACTGTGTTTTGAAGAGGCCCTGTCTCTCTTCTTCTTGAGTGGGCTGTGTAAATTCTCTGTCCATCTCACTAACCTCCCTTTTCCTTAAGCAAAAATGGATTTCAAGTGACCTGGCTGGAGATGCCACCCAATAGTTTGCGTAGAGATATACTGGGCCTTAACTGTGGATCCAGCCATGATCGCGGTATGAGATCGCTTGAGACACGATGTGCGGGGGTGCGGAATTAGGTTCGGTTCTAGGGCAGACCGGCCTGGGTTAGGCTGGCGCTCCTGCCACCAGCCAAATACGCCGGCAAATGGCTTGTTGGGATCTCAGCCTACCCATTCATACCAACTTTAAAGAGTTGCCATATCAGAAAGGATCCTTCTCGCGCCTCACAGCTGATGTCAGTAATTAAAGAGCTCGATGTGGATCAGCTCATTTTTCAGGTGGCTTATTTTTCTGGGTGTGTGTGGCCTTTCTCACAGGTCAGTGATGACACAAACTGTGATGAATTAAAGTGGACTGACTTTGGGAGTCTGAATGGTGCCGTGTTTTTCTTTTCATGCTCAGGCTGTACATACCCAGACTGCGTTTTCCCCTGTCATTCCTCTGTGTATAACATAGCTTGTAGATATTTTCGGGTTGGTTGCCACATAAAATAGGTTTTTATGTTGGAGACCAGACAAAGAATGAGATACTTTCACCTGGTGACGTTTAATCTTCGTTTCTTGTGGGACAATCTCCAGGCACAATTGGGAAAGTGGAGACTGTGGGGACATTTTGGGCTTTGAGGTTTCAGCAGGAGTTTACTAAGTGGATAATAATATTGGGAAAGGGGACACTGGGGAAGTACTTTGAAGAAACACATAGTTATCAGGGGTTGAAAACACGTGATGGATCTGTTTTGACATGGTTAGAATGATAAATGAATTGAGGAAAATAACCAGAGGTGAACCTGGAAAGGCACACTGAAGCCTGGTTGGGTGGGAAAAAGGACTGTTGGCTATGTGGTTTGGTCTGCACTCTCCAGACATAGGGAAGTTTGAGGCAGGAAAGTGTCCTATTCACTTCTCTGCTTTGGAAAGATCTTTTGGGTGGAGGATGGACTTCGATCCAAGGAAAGAGAAGTTAAATCTAGAGAATCCCAACACTACCCTGGAGGTGATGATTAATAATCCCATTTAGTAGGACAGGAAATTAAACTTCAGTGAGTTTGAGATGCTTAACTAAATTTTTTCAGCTGAGATCAAGGTTTAGGGTCCAGGGAGTCTGACTCCAAAGATCAATGTCTTTCCTGGTTCTCGTTGATTCTGTTGTTTCTAGGTTGGAGGAACAATAGAAAGAAAAAGTGGGTAGGACCAGGTTAAAGTAGCTTCACCCACCCATCCCCAGGACCTCACATTTTAATGTAGACACAATTTCTTCAGTGGAATCGATAGTGCAGCTCTGACTAAAGAAGTCACAAATGACTGGCCTGTGTATTTGGACTCTTTTGACACCAAGCGGCAGAACCATTTTCTTTTTCCCAGTGAGCTGCCTTCTGAAGTGACCGCCACCCTCCCTCCCAGTTCCATGGAAAAGCGCGTGGAGGCCGAGGGGAAGCCACCGTGCTGATAGCCACAGGTGACTTTGTTCAGCACAATCATAGATTGACGAGTCATTCATGATATTGGTCCAAGGCAAGTCTATATGCTTTTTTCTACAGCATCTTCAGACACTTTCAAACATGAGGGACATCGACCATTTTTTCTAGCATAATAGGGTTCCTTGATGGGTTAGAGGCAACATCAGATATTCTTGTGGAAAGTATTCAGGCACCAATTGGAAGAAAAAAGAAAGAGAAAATTGTCTTGCTACTTGCAAGAACTTAATTGATTAGAGTAGTCATAGAAACAGGCAGTTTCTTAGAAAAATCAATACAAGATTAAGTGAATGTGTCTGGTCGACGAAGATATCTGCTTGGGAAGCCAATTAAAACATGAAATGTTTAAATATACCTGGAACAGCTTAGACTCTGAATTTACAGTGAACCGATATGCTTTTAATTTTTTTTTTTTTTGGTGGCTGTTGCTCAATTTTTTTTCCTGTAAAATATTCCTAGATTTCTTTACTAATGAGAAACTAAACTCTTGTATGAATCAAGAATCTCCTGATGTGTTTATGTTTTTTGCGTATCCAAGCCCTACCTGTGTTTCTTACTGCCTTTTGGAAATAGTTATCTGTTTTTCTCCCTTCGCCCTGTCCTGCTGTGTCTTTCACAGTGTCACAGGGTTCTCCAAACTCCATCTGCTGAAAAGCACATAATGTCGTCAAGGCACGGCTTGCTGGCAAGGGGTTTGGCTGTAACGAGGCATTGAAGAGCTCTTTTGAGTTGCTACATGAGACTCAGATGTAGGGCTTTCACAAAATGCCTAAAATAGTGCCAGATATTGTAAGTGTCCTTAGTAAGTAGGACTTGCAACAGAATAAAGAATATGTAATCAATTGAGTGGCCCTTTCATTTGACTCAAGGGCCCAGTGTCAGGGGCGGCCACCCATCTGCTGGCTCTGAGAGCTCTGATCACTCATGCAGAAGGCAGAAAGTGCTGCTGCTACCCACTCTGGCTCTGACTGTTTGGAAGCCCGGTCCTACCGAGGGAACCTTGCCAGAAGCGGTGGACATGCTAATAACTTAGAGCAGCACTGTCCAAGGCTGGCAGCCGAAGAGCTCCATTAACTTGAGCCTAGCATGAGCTTGTGATTCAGTCCTCAGAATCCTGCCTGTTATTCCTGGCAGCTTTGAGTCTGCATGTGTGCAAGTGTGTGTGTGTGTGTGTGTGGTGGTGGTGGTGGTAAAGGGAGAGTATAAAAAGGAACTTAGTGAGATATTGGCTAAATTAGGAATTCACAATAAAACAAAAGGAGTCTGTACTTTACAATACTGTTTTTTTGCAGTGGTTGTTAAGCTGCCAGTAGTTTTCAGACTTTAAATGCTTTGGACCACAGCAGAAACCTCCTACTTTAGGAGTTACCTCTTAAACTTAAGGCCCCACCGTGGTGCATTAATGGGTGGGAGTGGAAGCAATGCCTGTCTTTTCAAAAACGAACATATAGACTCATGAACCATATTCATTCAGACAACCTGGAGGTAGGAGCGTTTGCTTCCACGTTTTGTATGCATAGGAGGACCACATTTAGAAGTGGCAACAAGGGCAGCGTATAAAAAACAGTGACATTTTGTTCCTCACATGCATAACTGTCTGAGCTAAGTGTGCTTCCTTTTAGTTGTTACTTAACCCAAAACAAAGGGAATGAAACCCCTAAAGTTGCTTTAGTCTGGCTGAGAGGCTTAGTTCCCAGAAGCAGTACATTGTAAGTTCTTTCTTTCCCTTCCTTCCTTCCTTCCTTCCTTCCTTCCTTCCTTCCCTCCCTCCCTCCCTCCCTCCCTCCCTCCCTCCCTCCCAGGATTTATTGAGAGGACAGAAAAGCTCTCACAGTGGGAGGGGACCCAAAAGAGTTGTCCGTAAGTTTTTCTTAAAAGCTGAAAACAGGTCATAGCCATATATCATTTTCAATTCCACGAGCAGGCTGAGGATTATATAACCTTTTTTTGTGGGCTAGATTGTCTACATACACATATGTATGTATGTATATATGATCACCATATTTTTTATGTTAAAATTGCCTTTGATTATAGCAGCTAAACCTGTTACAAATATAGGTGCCAACCTTGACAAAAAGTAAAATAAAGAGATGAGTGCTCTACAGTTACTTAACATGTATTTACTGAATTAACAAGTATTGGTAATAATCATTGCAATCTAATCCTTCCACACGTTCAACCACTGACAATGTGACTTGTTCTCATTTCGCTTCAAATAGCCAGATAATTGCAGTAACACAAGGGAAAGCAGCAAATAACACTTTTTGGTCTGAGTCGTTGAGATAATGATGAATGGATGAAAGGTAATTATCTGTAATGAAACACTGAGCGAAGCATATGAGCTGTTCTGCATTTCCTTTTATTGGCTATGTTTGGGCATGTCCTGGACTAGAGAACAAAAAAGACGAGTAAGAGCAAGTTCTCTCATTCTTTTCAGCAGCAGTGTAAATGTGGCTTGATGTATCCTTCTCTCCTAGGAGACTGTCAGTTTTTCACTCTCTTCCAATAAGAACTGCAAAATGTGAACATCTTTTGATCCTTCGTGAAAACTAGTTTAGGATTCGAGTGGCATCAGGTTTTTCTGTAGTTATTGATAAAATTGACATGCTTATCTTTTAAATTTCTCATTTCACCTTCATAAATGTTATCTCATGGGCATTTAAGTAAAATATTTTGAGATATCAATTTAAAGTGCTATTTTCCTTTTATTGTATTTTAAAATTCTGATACCACGTGGCCAGAATCTTGGAGGTGGGTGATTCTTCTCTCTCATCCATGGAAAACACCACTCCTGTCGTTCTAGTCTCCTAAGATTGTTCTGGAAATTGAATACTCTTTATCCCTCATATTCTGAAGCGCTTTCTTTTAAGGTGGGTTTAGTTTTCTTCTCATTTGCAATTGGAGAAGCCATGAAACTCACCAGGGGAATGTCTCCTTAGATTTACCCTGGGATGCTATTTGATGAACAATTATTAACAGTGCATGCCTATAACCTGAAGTCAGCTGCGTTTTGAAAACCCTCGATCCATTGGAATTTTAAAATGTGGGTGAATATAAGCAACTACTTAAATTAATAGTAGCTGCTGTAAGCAACACACTGAAATGTGTACATTGGGTCAGCCATTAAGAAATGGTTGAAGTCCAGTAAGCGATTTTGCTCCATGGATGGTGCTGCTGCTTTTGACTCAGTAGCCCTTATTCCTTCCGCCTTCTTGCCCTGCCATCTTCTCTGTGTGGTTTTCAGCGTCACTTTGCTTAATTCCATTCCTTTCCCCTGAAAGGTGAAAAGCAAGGAGGATTTCATGCGATTTCCATGAGCCAGACCTGGGGGTAATGCGCACTGTTGCCTCTTGCATTCCAGACAAGTGAACGCTCATGATGACAAGGGAGGCTGAGAAATGGAATGCAACTGTGATCATAGGAAGATGAGGGGTGGGTGAATACCGTGTGCTTTCTTTCACCGATTCTGTAAAATAATTCCAGTGACTCTTCAGTCAGCTCTTTGGGGGGCGTTTTGCTTACATTCTGTGAAAAAAATGGTCAAGAATTAGACAAGGAACTTTCATTCCTACATTCAAGTACAAAGGAGTAAATATATCTTACCCACAATACATTTTATGTACTGACTGCTGTCTCTGTACCTGGCTAGTTTTGCATAGGTAGGGTGTAGTATACACAGCATACAATTTTTAGGTATCAGTATAACTGTATCTCTGTAACAAAGGTAATTTGAACAGCTGTGATTCAATCAGTTCATCTCTACACGTTACTCTGACTCCTGTGATGAGTATTACCAAACATCTTGAATTTGAAAAAAGAAGATGGTATGTGATTCCTTTTGGTTCTTAAGACTGCGTCCAGTACAGTTGCATTGGTCTGGATTCTCCGAGAATCAGGTGAACGGGGATCTCCATTAACTTCAGTCTAGCATTCAATCTGGGACTTGTGAGGCAAAATCAAGTCCAAGGAACTTACTATCTTGTCATCCTTTGGATACCACGGTCCCTAGCTAGCCTGCTTTCACATCACCTTTAAGAGCATTCTTATATTTGTTTTACCTATGATGCTCAGTTTTTTCGTGGTATACTTAATGAAACGGATGGGAAAAGTATGACCATCTTATCTTTCTGGAAGCAAAAGTTAGAACCACATGTATTTTTTATCTTCCAAAATTTTATTAAAATATTTTATTTACTAATGTTACTCTGCCTCATGGGGTTCAGGGTGGTGGTGTAGGTTTATTAGAGTTTAGACTGTCTACTCATTTAAATTTGTGAAGGGAATTTATATGCATATGAAGTCTGCCACATTGACTTGGAAGCCCCATAATGCCTTAAACCCAATCATGGTTACAAGATAATAAAAATGGAGGCCAGGAGCCGCTGATTTTACCTTAGCATAAAAGGTCTTAGAGAGAAATTCCAATTTATCTATGTGGTAATAGTTGTATGATGATGGTGATAATGACGATGAAGACGAGAATGTTCTTTGATCCGAATCCCCAGAGAGACTATTTTCTGGAGGTGAAATATGGAATAAATCTGTTTCCAAAAAGCAAAATTTCAAGGGATGTGCCCATCAATTTCGGCACGTACAGGCAGAAGTGAACTAAGACGCTAAAACTTAGAACATCATATTTATTTGCAACTGGGTAGTGATTCAGGCAGATAGGCAACTTTATCACCTGGTTTCAAGAGAAGACCTCAGAGAGATGGCTCTGGCCAGCCCATTAGCTCTCCTAAGATGGCTAAGAGAAAGCACATTCTGCTTCACATAGGACAAAGAACAGTTTCTACAGAACAGGACAGCAGATGACACTTAGTGCTAACTGTGGCCTGGCTGTTTCAGCCTGAGATAGATAATCAGCTTCATAGTGAGATAGTTAGGGAAAGGGCAGTAAACACACTCTTCCGTAAATAACAGGAAACTGTGTTCTATTTTCATGAATATTTAGAACTTGGAATGCCCTCAGCTCAAAGAAGAGTTAAAGTGACTTCAGTGCTTCCTGGAAACCATCTGAGGAGGCTCAGGCGGACTTGAGCAGCACCATGGAGAGCTCCCAGGAATTCTTTTGCTGTGTTTTGTCCTTTTCTGCTTTGCAGTTCGAGTTTTCTCTAGTCATCAAGGCCTTTCATATCAGTTCCTCTAACTCTTAGAATAGGTTGAGGTCACTGCAGAGGAAGAGCTTTTCTCCACGATCTTTGAATCTTGCAGTTTACGTGTCTGAGTGACCAAGGTTCTCCCTACAAGACTCCTTTTCCTTCATATTTAGCTCCTGTTTTTGGAGTGGGTGGAATTGTTTACTGGTAGCTCATGTTTTGCATTAAGAGTAGAATTATCCTCTCTCTTTCCTTTCCATTGGAGGCTTCCCATGATGTTATTCATAACCCAATTTACAAGTATGAAACACTCAAGTTGTGTTTAGGAAGAGATAATTGGTACACTGTGATTTGAGTTTTAGTTGAGGCCATATAGAGAGGAAAGAGATTTTCTTTCATCCAAGCAAGCTGCTGGGAAAATTGTGTTTTGATTATTTGCTTTCTTTATAAAGAACTGTTTGGAGAATGATTCTATAGGATATAGTTAAAGCAAAATTTTCCCTTCTCCTGACAAGCGCTAGGATAGGTTAGACTTTAGAATCAAGCCTTCCTGGGCTTAAGTCTTGCCTCTTCCATGTGCAAATTTTGATTTTGGATAGAGTGCTTCACTGATCTCAGTCTTTGTTATCACATCTAAAAACTGGTGTTAATACCTTTCACCTGGTATTATTATGAGGCTTAAAGAAGATAGCATATATGAAAGAGATTGGCATGATACCTCATCAGAGAAAGCTCCATTCAGTCCTTTCTATACATTTCTTCTTTGTCCTGTGCTCCAGAAGAGAATATAAGTAAATGTATGTACATGTAAGAGGACGTAAGTAAATGTGTATTCCTAGGATGCAAGACTTGGGATTATTTTCTACGAAGAGATTTGTATAGGCACGATTAATATGCACATCTCTTCTCACTGTTCACAACTAGATGATGAGCACTTCAACAGCAAGAACAATGCTCAGTTCCACTAACTATCTCACCAGCTGGCCGGCAAGAAGGGTCATACACCTGGCTCTGGTTGGACTAAAGACATAGTGTAGAGCTGTGATTCTTAAAACGTTCACCTGACATGAAACAGGATGGGAGTCTTTTGAGAGACCACACACTGGAGGTTTCCATATCTTAGGTATTTGAAAGATTTAGGAGAAGTAGTGATCAAAAAAACGAAGACAGCTAAGGTATTAGAGAAAGACCTTACTGAGCAATGCGAATGATAGGATTTGGAAATCGTACTGGCCAGATGGTGGCATTTAAATGTGATATGTTTAGTGACCAGAAGTATTGGAATGAGTGGCACACCTGGAGTGGCAGCCATAGGAACCCAGTACCTGGGACACCACGAATGTGGTTGTGAAGCCATGTGTTCCTTTGAGAACGATAGATGGAAGACAATACAAGTATTACTTTAAATATCCAATTAAAAGAAATCCAAAGGAGGAGTGCAGCTATCCCAATACAAAGTTTGAATACCATGCCCAATCCCTGGCCTGAGCCAGTCCTCAGACTCCAGGTCTGTGAACTGAGGAAGAATACTGATTCCCGTGAAGAGGACCCAGCAGTCCCAAGTGTATACAATGAACTCATCAGTTCTTTGTCAGCGGGATTCACTGCCATTTTCTTGGGTAACTGTACACTGAAGTAAGGGAGTTACCCAGCCATTTCAAGGTCTATGGACACATGAACCAAGTTTGCATTGATATCTGGGGACCTGAAGTCTGATCAATCATTAAAGCTCCCTCCCCACCCCATAATAGTGGGACTGTATGGGGGCAGGACAACGAATAAATGGAATTCTAGCTGTGGTCTGACTCACCGTGGGTCCACAGGAGACGCAGACCCATCTTGGGCTCATTTTCCTTGGCTGGAAAGAAATCCACGGTGAGAAGGAAGGGCCATGAGACAAATGGCAGCAGTGAGAGCTGTAATGTGTCCCACTAACTTTCCCCTTTTAAGTTCCCAAAGAGAAAATAATGTGAACTTATTATAGGAAGCAAGGAGACCTGAGTGGCACGATGGGTGAACCGGAAGAGATGAGGTAGCATGCTGCCCAGATTCCTCCTTTAGGATGAAGACCATTATTCTCCCGGGTGCCAGGAGTGTTCTCTGCTGATAACGTGAGCCAAATCCCTTTCCAGGAGTTGCCCTTGCTTAAAGTGAGCTACTTTGCTGGAGGTTGTGCCCCCAGGCAAACAAGTAAGTTTAGTGACAGGTTCACTGCAGAAGGACAAGGACTGTAGCCCCTTTCCTCCATTCTGGAAAGTTCCAAAAGGCCCCCTAACTCTACAGCTCCTTGTAGAATTAGCTGAGGCCTCTGTTGTAATTGCATCACAGTTGAATGACTTTCTCTGCCTCGTTTCTTTCTCTTCCTTACAAGTTTTGTTCCTGAGGTCACACTTTTTAAAATTTCTGTTTTTCAAAGTATTTATTTTAAACATGTGGGATACAATTCAGGGTTAGGTACACGAATGTTCATTATGCAGGTTCCCTTGTTGATGAGGTGTGCCCCCCTCACCTGGCAGTTTTTCAGTACTGCCAAACCCTTTCTTATAGCATTATGATAATTGTTCAAGGTTCGCTTATGAGTGAAAACATGTGGTACTTAGTACTTTGTTTCTGTGATAGATCACTAAGTATGATAGCCTCTAAGTTGCTGTGAAGTTCATAGTTTTGTCCATCTTTATGGCTGCATGATATTCCATTGTGTATATGTACCACATTTTTTTTTCCAGTTCTCTTTCGATGGTCAGCATAGTTGGTCTCATGTTTTTGCTATTGTGAACAAGTGATTTGAATTCCTCTGGGTATACTCCCAGTAGGATGATTGCGGGGTCATATGAAAGGTTGACTTTTAAGTCTTCTAGGAATTGCCACACTTTTCCACAGAGGCTGAACTTGTTTACACTCCTACCAACAGTGTAGAAGTGTTCCCTTTTCACCACATCCTCTCCAGCATCTGTTTTTTTTGAGTTATTGATGATGGCCATCCTGACTGGAGTAGGTGGTATCTCTGTGTGGTTTTAATTTGTACTTCTTTGCTGACTAGTGAGGCTGAGCATTTTTTCATGTACCTGTTGGCTGCTCATATGTCTTCTTTTGAGAGGTATTTACTCATATCTTTTGCTCACTTTGTAATCGGGCTCTTTGTTTTATTCTTTTCAGCACATTTGAGTTTCCTGTAAATCCTAGATGTTAGTTAGGCCTTTGTCAGACATACAATTGACAAATATTTTTTCCCAGTCTGTGGGCTGTCTCCCCGCTTTCTTGATGGTTTTTTTGGCTTTGCAGAAGCTTGTCAGTTTGATGAAGTCCCACTTATCTATCTTATCTCTTATGGCATGGGCTCTTGGGATTTTGATCAGAAATTGGCTGCCAGTTCCAATTTTCATAAGGGTGCCTCCTGCATTTTCCAAGCTTCTTATAGTTTGGGGTTTTACATTTAGGTCTTTGATCCATTTAGAATTGATTTGTGGGTATGGTGATAGGTAGGAGTCCTTTTTTAATCTTCTGCATGTGGTCAGCCAGTTTTCCCAGCACCATTTACTGAATACGTTCTTCTCTCGCCCATGGTTGTTAGTGGAGTCTTTGTCGAAGGTAAGTTGGGTAAGAAATTGAGGTTTTGCTTCTGGAATCTCTGTCCTGTTTCCATGGTCCATATTCCTATCTTTGTACCAATACCAGGCTGTTTTGATTATTGTAGCCTTATAGTAAAGTTTAAAGTCTGGAAGTGTGATGCCTGCTGCTTTGTTTCTTTTTCTGAGGATTGTTTTGACTGTTTGTCCTTGTTTATGTTTCTATATGAATTTCTGTATTGTAATGAGAATGGACAGATTTCTATGATCTTTTCATACTAGTCATGTTTGCAAAGAGTCTGTCATCATATGGGAAATGGTTATGCATACTATTAAGTGTAATATGTGTGATATCAACAAATGTAAGATATGTAAAATGTAGGAGAATAGGAGGACTATGATGAAATTGTCTTTTTTCTCCTTTCTGCATTTTTTATATTTTGGCATTTGGAACATAATATTTTTACCATAAAAACTTTATTTCAAATAGTTATGGCATACAGTAAAAAAGCAAATCGTTTAACAGATAAATATATAATGTACTACACTAACAAAGGTCAGTCTTTATTTTAAAAATAATATTAGCATAGTTTGATGAGTAAATTAATAGAATCAGACAGTTGCAGCTGCTCATCTTAAGAAAATTATGCAGTGCTAATACATGTAGTTGTGCTGGGTCACTTTGGGGACCACAAAGGAAATTGGCAGCAAGACCTGGGGCTGCAGAGTTAGTGGAAGTGTAAATATGTTTTGAAGGAAAAGATCAGGCATCCTTAAAAAAGTATATTTTATGAAGCCATCAGACTGATATAAAACTACACATGTCATGCTAATATTATATCCAGCATGTACTAACTAGTTTTTGGTAAGAGGAAGGAAGGAAGTTGAATTCAGTCCAATAACCATCAATAAGCATTATTATAAAAAATATTTTAAGGCTGGAATATTGCAAATCTGGAATAAGATAGCTATGAATGAATTAAGTTAAAGAAAAGAGTGTAAATGAGTTACATCTTATAAAAACACTCATGCCTTTTATTTTTATTTTAGAAAGCAGGATTTGTTAAGAGGACAGAAAAGCTCCAACAGTGGGAGGGGACCCGAAGGGGTTGCCCAACAGTCATGCTTTTAAACAATATGTGCTTCTCCTACTTGTCAGTTATATCCTGTTACTGAAATCGATGTGATCAATGGTGAAATAAATTTTACAGGGAGCGTGTATTGGTATATGGACTGAAATGCTAAGATGGCTTTATGAAAAAGTTAAAAACTGAGATAGATCTTTGTGACCGACATGATTTGGGTATGTAGAGAGACAGGAAGGGAGGCAACAGGAACTAAGATCTGGAAGTGAAAATGCATGTATCGCATTATGGAGATGGCACTGGAGGTAGTCAGTCTGATGTGAAGGGCTGATCTACAAAGACCTAGCAAGATAAAGTGAAGATATCATCTGATAAGTTGACGTCAAAATGGAATGGACTTCAGATTTAAACTATATTTTGTGAAGAGTGCAGAATCAGTGATGTTCTGAGTGGAAGAAATAATGAAGCATGGATGATAGAAAGATTAACTTGATACCATTAATTTGTTCACGCTTTCATCCTACAAATACTCCTAGAACGGGATATTTTTAAAGAAAGAGATTCGAAGTTCAGAGACTTTCATAGCAATTCAGCCCAGAGATGCTGAAAGTCACATTAGTGCAGGTCAAATAAGTGTGAGAAGGAAGAGAAGGTGCTTTTTGCCTGTGTTCTCTCCCGTCCACATTTTTTTCTCTTCTCATTTAAATCTTTGCTCCGTCTCACTTTGGTTTTCTTAGAGGAAAGGCAGTGGTCCTGCCCCCAGTCTGTTCCTTTTCAGTTCCTCCTCTTCGTGGTGATCATGGTTGTCTTCTGTCATCTGTGATCTCTCTCACCAGTCACTATCTCCCAGCCCACGGGTTTGTTCACCTGGTACTCTCTGCAATAGACAAAGTGTAAGGGCTGCGCCATGTGGTGTGTAGCCAGAGCTCATCAGGCTTGCCTTGAATGAAATAAACCAGGAATTTTGGCAAGACAACAATTTGAGACCTAATTCAGAAGGCTGTTTAAAGGGATTCTGTGCGGGGGGGGAGTTATTATACATGTTAAAATCTCTTGTGAAAAAGATTCGCTTGAAGAGGTTTATATTTGCATTTGCTCAGCATTTAATGATAAATTGTGTTTATTATCTTAATATATTATGCATTTACAGAGAAATGCATTAGTGGCATAATGTCTTATATGGCTTTTTAACAATAACATGCATTTTCTTCTAAAATCTGATCAAATACTGGCAAATCATAAACAACTATTTGTATACCTTAAATTTTTAAGGGTTATGAATTCACAACTGGCCACTTCTTTTTCCTGTAGACCTTCTAGAGTAATAATAAAGTGTACCTGAAAGATAAACTGAGTATTAAAATACCAGAAAGCACCTTAATATGATCTTTCTCATCTAATGGGGATACTATTTCTTGGCATTTGATGTAGTTCTGTATGAACTCATGTTGGCTATGCTGTACAGATCTAAATCAGTTTTAGTAGGGACGTAACACAGAAGCACATGCTATATCAGGTTCTGTAATGAAAAGTTTAGTGTAGACATGTCTAGAATCTTGCAATCTCAGCATTTGAAGGAGACTTGGAAGTCACGGGACATCTTATGTACAAATTGCTTCTATGGTCATCTTAAGGATGATTATGCAGCTTTGGTTGAGCACAGTTTACAGTATGCTAGTTCGTGCACTACTTCACAGAGCAGCCCTTTTCATCTCTTAAGAGTTTGGCAACAACGCTCTTTTCTAAACTCAGCTAAAATCTAACTATGAATATTCCACCCATTGGCCCTCGTACCAACTCTTGAACATAGGATTCTTAACACTTTACTAAAGCCCTGTACTGTATGTAAAAATTTTTCAAAGACACGGGAGGTCTGTTTTTTTGAACACTTGAAGCTATCTGATGTTTTTCATTTTCATAATTATCTTCTCCAAATACATACGGCCTGTTCCTCCATCCTTTCTTCTTCATGACGTACTTTCTAAATAGTGTATCATTCTAGTTTCCACCTTCAACATTCACAATGCTGTGGATGGGATGTTTGTGCCCTCCAGCCACCAAATTCATGTATTAAAACTCTCACCCATAATAGGATGATATTTGGAAATGGGGCCTTTGAGAGGTAATTGGGCCATGAGGGTGGAGCCCTATGATCAAATTAGTGCTCTCATAAGAAGAGACATACAAATGAGCTTTCTTTGCCTCTCTTTCTTTCTGTCTTCCATTGAGGAAATCATTGAGGGCACTTGCCAGAGCCTAACCAAGCCTACACCCTGATCTTTGACTTCTCAGCCGCCAAATCTGTGAAAAATAAATGTTTGTTAAGTCACCAGTCTATGATATTCTTGTTATAGTTCCTCAGACTGAGATGCCGAAGTAGAAAAATAATTACTCCACATGTGTTTTGGTCAGTGTGACACATGTTTCCAACTATTGGAAAAATATATTATTAAAAAGCCAACTGTTATGCTAAAATGAAATCTAAAATGCTGTGTAAAAGTGCACACAGCATTTCCAAGGGGCAGAAAAGAAAGAGCAATAGATCTGTCTTAAGAAAAGGACTAAGAAAAAAATATATACTTAGAAGGCCCCTTTAAAAGAAGGGAAATGCACTATTAAAAGCATTATAGGCTGAGGGACAGTTAATGGGGAGGGCAGAGATGATTATATACATAATGCATTTGGGTATTAGCAAGTAGATTCATTTAGTTATCTTAGCATTCACGAAAAAGTGGGAAATAAAATTGTAAATTTAGTTGACACCTAGTAGTAGAAAGTTATGAAAGGCACTGTAAAAAGTTTGAATTTTGTTCTATAGGAGTAAACTTTTGACTTGACAGGACAAATTTATTTTACTAAATAAATCTGGTGGCCCTATGATAAAGAACGGGTTAAACAGAGGGCGATATTGTCACAGTTGAGACATGCTGTTGGTTCAGCCTTAGCATTTCTAGCAAATACTGCCTGATGATGGAATTCATAGGGAGCAAGGAGCCTGGATATTAAAACAGATTGATGAAGCAGTTTTTGTCAAAAGCACTATGTGACTAGCCCTCATGAATCATCTTAAGTGGAGAATGGTTGTTAGACCTGAAGATGCATCGCCTCCACTTAGTGAAATGTTTATAACCTCTGCACACTGGACATTTAGCAAGCCGCACAGAGAGAGCAGAATAAAGCTATACAAGCATCGACTGTCAGAAAAAGAAGTACAGCTTATCCCCATCACGGTGTTGTCTTGTAATATCCCATTGTCTCCTTTCATATCACTTTTTCTTATTTCTTTGAAATAGACTTTTAAATGGGATGTTAATAAAAGTGTGTAAATTTAGTTCTTTTCTTGTTCCTTTCTATCTGTGTCTGATCTTTGATCTCATCTCTGTTCCTACAGAGCTATTATAAGAGACAGATAAGAGACTGGATTCTTGAATTCGTTGTGTAGTGTTTAATCTTCAGTGGAGACCCAGTTATCCAAGAACCTTGTCTAATGTTCTGTTTTAACGTTCTCAGCACTCTAGCAGTGAGAAGCAGGAATGACTCATTTTGAAGTCAAGTTTTATGCCTCCTAAAACTCTGTGCTGTTCAGCTCCTATATGATTGCTTGTTTGGAGAATTGTTCATTCTCTGCTGGCTAGGCATAAAGGTCTTCCCTACCTTCCGTCACATTTGCTCCAGATCTGCCTCTCTTTGACACTCTCCATAGCTCCAAACTAGACTTTGCAGTCCAAGTTAACGCCGGAGTAGAATTAGACTGTGCATATTCGAATGATAATACACTTTCTTCTTCCGGCCAAAATTAGCTCAGCCAAATGAAAGAGAGTAAATCCGAAGGTTTTAAATGCTACTCTATTTGCTGTGCTTTAGGGTGAAGTCAAAACAGTGGGGAGAATCTTAATCCTGTCTGAGAGGTTATCATTTTGTTCATCACAGAATGGAGGAAGGGTGAATTTCTGTTGTGCTAGGTGTCTCTATTGGGCCACCTCTGTTTGCACAAGCAAATGCCATTTATATCCCAGCTCTCATATCTGCTAAAGGAGGGGAAAGTGGGGAGATGCTGGTCAAAAGATACAAGGTTTCAGTTATGCAGGATGAATATGTTCTGGACATCTAACATACTGCATGGTGACTGCGTTAGACTCCAACTCAAAAAAAAAAAATACCCATACAATGTACCTGACATTCTCTAGGAGAGTATTTGGTAAGTGTTTTTACCACATGTGCACGTGCACATGTGCACACACACAGCAAATATGTGAGGAGATGGATATTTTAAACATCGTGATCATGGTGATTATTGCACAATGTATATGTATGTGATGATTTTTTCCCCTCTAGTTCTCTCACTATTAGTAGTTTTATTTCTTTCAAAAAATATTTCTTTCCCATTATTTTTAATGAAGGCTCAGGAGTAGGGCAGATAAATATTTGTGCTCAGTTTTTCATTTTAGAAACCAGAAAAAACCTACTTACAATGATACATAAGTGATGCTTGGTAGTTTTGTATCATTGTAAGCCACCAAAAGAAAGTCTTTTAATAGAAAGACTTTCTATTAAAACATAGAAATAGAAAAATATTATTTCAGTTAGATAGTAAAATCCATAGGGGCAGGATGGTATCTTACAATCACTACAAAAATGGCCAAAAAATATGGGATTTCACAAATATTCTAATATATTATCAGTAAGGTATGAGTATTTTTACTTACTAAGAAAATTATAAAAGTGGGTGCTGGTTATACACTGGGAGAAGCAATGTCACTATTATAGGAATATGCAGAGTATATTCTTAGTGTGATACTTAGCTCTGGTTTGAGATACACATTTTGATCTTTTACTTACTTACCGATAAATAGAAAAATTATAGCCAAGTAGAGTAAGCAGTAGACCTGAGACGATGGTAGAATACGTGGTTACCTTGACTAATGGCAGCTTATATAGGACTTTAAACTGTCTGTGCCTCAGTTACTTCAGGCATACATTTAAGATCAAGCAACAACAACTTTGTCCAAAAGGTTATGGATATTTTGAAAATCAAAAACACCAGAAATTTCTCTGCAATGTATTTTTTTATGTGTATGTTAGAGTTTTGAGAATTAGTCATTTCTTGTTGTATTTCCCCCCCCCCGATAATTTTTCTCCATTTTTAGATATGTATCTTTGATTCAGGATTATGGTTTTGTTCATGTTGGCATATTAATTATTTTTTGTTTTGAAGGAAACATTCAAACTTATATTCTTTGATTCTTGAAATTGAAAGATTTGAAATGACAAGCTAATTTTTCAGCTTTTTTTCTGGGAAAGGAATCATTTTCTTAAAAATTAACTTTTATTTATCTTTGGGAACACCACACAGAATTATATTTGGGAAATATTTTTAATTGACATGCTTGAAAGAAGTAGATTTTGTTCTTATTTTTTGCAATTTTATATAGTAGCAAGAGTAGTAGAGAAATAAATATTGGAATGTGGAACCAATAGCAGGGTGAACACAAAGATCAATGGAAGAGAATAAAGAACCCAGAAATAGACCTACACAAATGTGCCCAGCTGATATTTGAGAAAAGAGCAAAAGCAATTCAGTGGAGGAAGTGTAGTTTTTGAACACATAATGTTGGGAGCAATTGGACATCCAAAGGTAAATAAGATGAAACTCAATTTAAATCTCAAATCTTGTGCAAAAGTTAACTCAAATGGGTGGATTATGGATTTGAATATAAAACACAAAATTGCAAAACTTTTAGAAAAACTTAGAAGACAATATTTGGGATCTAGGACTAGAGAAAGAGCTTTTAGGCTCGATCCCAAAAGCGTAATCAATAAAAGAATAAAAGATAAATTAACCTTCATGGAAATTAAAAAATTGCTTTAGGAGACACCTTGTTAAAGGGTGAGAAGACAAGCTAAGCTGTAAACTGGGAGAAAATATTTGCAAGCCATGTATCTGAGAAAGGATTTTTATCCAGGACATACAAAAAAACACTTAAAAACTGAACAGTAGGCTGAGCTCGGTGGCTCAGCCTGTCATCTCAGCACTTTGGGAGGCTGAGGCGAGTGGATTTCCTGAGATCATGGGTTCAAGACCAGCCCGGACAACTTGGTGAGATCTCGTCTCTACAATAAGTCAAAAATTAGTTGGGCGTGGTAGTGCACGCCTGCAGTTCTGGCTACTTGGAAGCCTGAGGCAGAAGGATTGCAGGCGCCCAGCAGGTGGACACTGGGGTGGTGGTGAGTGTGCCACTGTACTCTAACCTGGGTGACAAAGTGAGACTCTGAATCATATAACAACAAAACAAGCAAGCAAGCAAACAAACGAAAAACCTGAACAGCATTTTGCCGAGGACATACAGATGGCAGATAAGCCCATGAAAAGATGCTCAACATCTTCGCCATCAGGGAACTGCAATTAAAACCATACTGAGATATTACTACATACCTCTCAGAATGACTGCAATAAAAAAATAGAGAAAATACTAAATACTAGCAAAGAGGCAAAAGAACTGGATCTCTCATACATTGCCAGTTGGACAGCTGCTTTGGAAATCAGTTGTCAGTTTACTGTAAAACAAAACATGTGCTCACATGACCTTATAGTTGTACTCTGGAACATTTATTACAGAGAGATGAAAACTTATGTTCACACAAAAACTTGCACACAAATATTTATAGCAACTCTATTCATAATAGACCAAACCTAGAAGCCAATAAAAAATTCTAAAATGGGTGAATGGTTAAAACGTAACATATCCACACCACAGAATACTACTTTGCAATATAAAGGGGGAAAAAGAACCCAAACTATAGATACATACAGCAATTTTGAGGAATATCAAGGGGATTACGGTAAGTGAGAGAAGCCAGCATCAAAAGATAAATGCTGTATCATCTACTGATGTAAACTTCTTAAAATAACAAAATTATTGAGTTGGAGAACAGGTTGGTGGTTAATAGGGGTTACCAATTGAGGTCATATAGACTGGGTTTGACTTTACAGGGGTGGGTAGTGCGAGGGAGCCCTATGGTGATGGGACATTTCTCTATCTTGATGTGGTAGTGGTTATAGGAAGTTCCACAGATGGTAAAATTGCATAGAAGTACGTACACACACAATCACAAATGAGTGCTTGCGAAACTGGTGGTATGTGAGTGGGCTCTGCAGATTGTACTAATTTAAGTTTCCTGGTTTTGGTGGTTATTCTAGTAAAGCATTCCATTGGGGGAAGTTGGGGAGGGGTGCATGAGAATGCACAGCTCAGTTTTTGCAACTTCCTGTGAGTCTATACTTATTTTAAAATGAAAGAAAGATCAGTAAGTCAATGGATAGATTCAAGTACATTCTGACTGGTGACAAAAGTAAACACATCGCATACTCAGCATTCCATTGTTAGCACTGTGCCAACACCATGTATGGTAGGCATGGCGTGGTCAACACCCATTGAGTGAGAAGAAGCCCTGCTTGTATTACCTTTTTTGAAGAACACTATGGGATTATATTCAGAAAACATTATTAAAAGAAGTAAGGTATTTTGTGGCTGACTTTTGTCAAAACTAGATGACAGACAAGATATTAGGAAGATAAAAACAAAATTCTTCAAAGTAAAATCTACCTATTTGCTTACCTTTATGTGTAAAGTAATTTTTGAGGATGTTTTAAATACAGAAAAATTTTTTTCTAGAATAGATACATAAACTTTAAAATGGACTTTTCCATCAGGTACACACATATGTACCCATACAAACATGAACCCATGTTGAAGAATTGAGAAATGGATAGTAGAAAAAAGGAATGTATCCAAGACCTGATGCAAAGAAAACCTATATAGATGAGGTAGGTTGGATTGTTGAAGAGGAAGATGTTGAGAAAATGTCTCTGTATTTCATCTTCTTGATCTCTGGAATCCACCTAAGTTGTAACTCACAGATGAGCCATATTATTCATTCTAAAGAGTAGAGAGTAGGTTTCAAAAAGAGAGGTAGAAATAACAGCCTAAATATGTCACATATGTCCATGTTTCAAATGACACGCATTGCTCCAGTGCCACACAGATTCTCATGCTACATTACAAAAGGCCTATTTCGCAGGTGGGTGGAAGGACAAGGTGTGCAGTTTCCTTTTACTTCTACTCATGAATTCCAAGGAAAAGTTGAAAGTAGGGAGATCTCTTGACCACACAGATATACACACATGCGTATACACAGCAATTGTTGGAAACAATTTTCTGTTTTTCATTCAGAAAGTCTGTCCTTCCTTGAGGATTTTATGTGATAGCAATGTGTGTGGGCTGAGAATTTTTTTACGGAAGGAAAGTCTGCAGATGCATGTGGTTGCCTGATGTGAATGCTTGGAGAAACAGAAATGCTTGCATATCTTCTTCATGCAGATTGGTAGACTAAAGACTCTATGAACTCTCCACTTCCATTGTGAAAATCAAGAGTGAATGGAGACACTTGAATGCACAAGAATGCTATGTGCAGACAGCAAATGCAAATTACCGACATCTCCGCTCCAGTGATGTGTACTGTGGCTCAACAACTTGTTGAATGTCACCTCCTGGGGAACTTTATCTGTAGGAGGACTTTTCAGCAGTGTGAAAGAAAACTTCTAACAGACAGCTTTGAGTGGCTGTTCCTTGCCAATAAAGTCAAAGGAGGTAAAGCAAAAGGGAGAAGGATCCTACTCAGGACCATGTCAATTTCCTGGTGGTTTAATGAGAATCTTCTCAAATGAACCCAAATCAACAAGTATCTGTAAGATTTTGTGATAAATGGAAGAAAAGCACAGCAAAATCTTTAAGTTATTGAAGTCGATGTGTTTTTTTTCTTTTGCTCTCAGAGGTACATTAAGTGTTTCTGGATTTTGGAAAGAGGGTAATGATCCCAAGTAGAACCTTTGCTTCCTTCTTGCTATAAAACTCACAGGTAAAAGAAAGCAAATATTCCCAGATTAGCTAAACTGAGGCATCATCTCCCTTACACCCAGCATTGGGGAGACATTTTAAGGCTGAAGGGAAGGTCCTCAGTAGAGTGTCAGTCTGAGGGGGTGCCCACGCCGTGAGCCCGTCTTGCTGCGGCTCATGTGTGCTTTTTGGAAGAACATGTGCCTGAAACATCTTTAGATCCCCTCAGGCTGTCTTTCTAGCCGACTGCCTCACGATCCATATGGACACCACACAGTTCTGGAAGGAGGTGGTGGAGCTAAAAGCGTTCTGGCAAATGATCGGAACCCATCACTCCGGCTCAGTCACCTCCCTCTTCTCTTCAACTCCTTACTCCAGCCAGCACCATGATATTGGTCAAGAACTTGAATTAGGGAGGAAATGTGTGTCGTGAGTATTCCGAAATATGCAGATTACTGTAGCATTTTCAGATGCCTTTACACGTATTCATTTATCTTTTACCGTTTGGGGCTGTTTCTGCTCTTATGCATCCCTTCCGTAGCCTGGGCTGTCTCAGCTTGGGGTCATGTTCACACATATGGCCTACTGACGCTTGAAATTCAACACATCACTCTCTCAGATAGGGTCTTTTTCCTATCTCGGTTTCTAGTGCAGTTATTGGTCTCTCAACTAACCCAGCTGAAAATGTCACACATGGCTTCCAGCCATTTCTCCTGTGCCCCCTCTGCATCCAATCATCGGTCCTCATAGCCTCTGTCTCCCTCATGTTTCTAACGTGTGTACCTAGTTATCCTTTCATAGTTAACACGTTGATATGACCTCACCTCAGATCCAGGCTCAGATGACCTGCTTGGTGCCAACAGCTTTGACCTTATGTCTTTGACTTTCCTTTCTCTCCATTTGAAATCAAGTAAAGTAGAAATTTTGCAAGCTTTCATCAAACAAACTAGACAGGTCAAAACATAAAATCACTGGTTTGTATCCCAAGGAATGTTCACCAAAGACGTCCCTGACCCGTATCCCACTCATGTCTTCATCAGGCCCCAAGTCTAACTTCAGCCCGTGACCCAGCCTTGACCCACTGTGGCAGGAATGGGCAGGACCTGGCATATGAATGTCTGTCTCACACATTGGTCATTTTTTTAAAAGAAAGTAACTAAACTAAAACTCTAGTTTGTTACTGTCATTTTACTTGTGGCTGAATATCTTCACCTTAAATTGATTGCACTAAAATGTAAATATTAAAATGTAAAACTTCTATTCCGAGCTAGATACCCCTGCCCGACTAACATTCCCACAGCACAACAAGCCACTCCCTTCTCAAGAATGCCCGGCACTAAGATGCACACAGACCTTTCTGCAAGACAACTTGGACTGTGGGTGGGCTAAAAGTCATCTCAGCCAAGCTGCCAAGACTTCCTCACGCTTGCCTTCAACCTCAGACAAACGGTCCTGGAGACGGATCCCAAAGGTGGCCCAGTCTTTACTATCTCTGTTCTCACTGTCCTTCTCCCTGGGACACTCTCCCACCCGCTTGTCACTGACATCCCCAAGATCCATCCCAAACTCTCTCTCTCTTGTGAGTTCTGTCCTCAACCCTCCAGCTTTTCAGTCTCTCGTTTTATTTCTCCCTTTAAGCCTCACATCACATTATGGGAATTATCTTTCCGTGCTTTATATTGTTTATGCTCTTTGCCAGAATATCAAGTCCTTCAAGGTAAGGACTACTCTGCTTTATTCTCATTTCTCTTATATTTCCAAGACTTGAGTAGTTTTCAGTAAATGTTTTTTAAGTTTAATTGATACTTAGGGTGCTGTGTATTGTTGTTCTGTACTTACTTTTTTTAAAGTATGTGATATTTTACAATATATTTTTTTAACTTGGGGTCTCACTCTGTCACCCAAACTGGAGGCAGTGGCACGATCATGGCTTACCACAGCCTCGACCTCCTGGGCTCAGGCAATCCTTCCACCTCAGCCTTCTGAGTAGCTGGGACAGCAAATGCATGCCAGCACCTCCAGCAAATTTTTCTTTTTTTCTCTCTTTCTTTTTTTTTGTGGAGACAAGTTCTCACTATGTTGCCCAGGCTGGTCTTGAGCTCCTGGACTCAAACATTCTTCCCCTGTTGGCCTTCCAAAGTACAGCGCCCAGCTAGATGTTCTACTGTTATTCATATTTACAGGCATGTGTACACGCAAGCACGTGTATAGTACATGGCCATTTCGGAATATTTGCAAAATGTAAATTGCTCAAAGATAAAATAAAAGTCATCTCTTATTTAAGTGTTAATTAAGTTCATATTTTGATATATTTTTCTATGTCTTTTATAATTCCTTCTGTGTCTTTTATAATTCTTTTAAAAATAAAGTATTTTTTCTGATTTATTAACCTAATATAGTCTGATTATTTTTTGTCATTAGGAATTCTCTGAAAATACCATTTTAATGGCTCTTTAGTATTACAGATTATAAATGCATTATTCATTTATTCACTCTTTCATTGCAGTAAGTTTAAATTGAGTCCAATATTTTTCTAATTACAAAATGTAAAAATGTAAAAATGAAGCAAGCATTCTTGCACATAAAATCTTGCCCAGATTTATGAAAATTTTCTTGCGATTGGTGTGTAAAAGCAATTGATATATAGGAAGCATGGCGAGTATGTTTGAAGCTTCTTTAAAACAATGTTTCACCAATTAATGTTCCCTCCACAGACTATGACAGCTTTTGTTTTCTCAGACCCTCGCGGCATTGTTTCATCATTAAGTTCACTCTTGGCTTGTTTCACCTGCCTGCTGTAGGCAGGAGGTCCTGAAATATCCATTAAAGGACTTTCACCTGGTTCTTACTATAATGTGCTCTTCTCAGTTCTTCTAGCCAAGTCTGCTGCTTATCCCCTTTGGCAGTTTTGGATTTGAGAGCATCAGCACTTCTCAGTGTGTGTTACCTACAGTAGGTAAAAGTCAAGTGGGAGGAGACCCAGTCTGCTGTTGATATACTGGTGGAGTGAGAGCCAGGCCTTCCTGTGGTCAGCTGACATACTGGAGCTACAAGCCTCAATACAGTTCACAGGAAGTTAGTACCCACTCTTTTTATTATTATTATTAGAAATGGCACAATTTGTATTAATTCAGTTTTAATAAAGGAGACTGACTTAGCAACATGATGGTGCCACACTTTCATACAGCGGTCGTTTTTACTGTGCGTCCTCTCCTGCTGTTACACTTGATCAAGATGGGTGCTTCATCGATTGTGTGGTGGTATGAGAATGGCTTTGTGTCACGTTTTCTAGGCACTTTCACTCCCAGATTGTTTCAGGCACACAACACCAGTGGACTTAAATGAGCCTGTATCTTCGTGTTGAGGCTGCATGGCTGTGACTCACCTCAATCTGTTACCAGCCTTCTCTGGCAGGAAAAGTAACTGGTGACAAGACCATATCTGTTTTGTGCACAAAAGAGAGGCTTTTCTTACCCGTTCAGTTGTGATGACTATACATGTTACAGATTCGTTTTTAGTGTTGGTTTTACTTTGGGAAATAGATTTTAGCTGTGTAGAGCTCTTTCAAGGGAGAATATTTTATCTAATATTCATGCCACATTTAGTCTATATTTTACTGTACTCCAGGCTCACACATTCATGCCCATATTACAGAGTTGATGCCAATGAGTCAGCAATAAAACCATTGTCAAAGCTGAGAGTTTTATGCAGGGATAATATTTCAGGGTTCTGTGCGAGGCTGGTAGTGGCGGGGGGTGGAGGTGGGAGGGTGGTTTGTATTCAAAGTGTAGTTAGACAGCACCGAGTGATCAACTGTGGGCACAGAAAAGCAATGAAAAATTATTTGTCAAGAATTAGATATACCTGAGATTTCTCCATAGCCTAATCGGTTCTAACACACAAATTTCAGAGACCTCAAGGAGGCAGTCATCATGTACTCCTGTAGGCTTTCCTGTCATAATAATCCCTCTGGTGTATTTGGTAATTCTGAGTATTTGGCTCAGAAGGAGGAACAGGGATACCTTTGCTGACAGAGAAACATTATCTAACAGGCAAGTGGATTTATCATTGGAACCCGGAAGCCAAGGGTGTTACAGATCATTTCCGTATATGTGTTCAAAACGTAGCAGGAAAAAGAAAGTAGCATTCTGTTTTTCTCTCTATGGAATCATTATTCAACTGTTTTTTACACGTGACAATTTAGTGGTGAGAGAGAAAATGAGATTATCCTTTGTAGATTTGGACAAACCAATGATATGAGTAGCTTTTTTCAGATTTTTTTTTTTTTTTTTGAGTTGGAGTCTCACTCTATCGCCCAGACCAGAGTGCAGTGGCCGCTCCCGGCCACTGCAGCCTCGACCTGCTGGGCTCCAACGATCCTTCCGCCTTAGCCTTCCAAGTAGCTGGAACTACAGGCGTACACTACCACGCCCAGCTAATTTTTTGATTTATTGGAGAGATGAGGTCTCGCTGCCCAGGTGGGTCTCGAACCCGCGGGCTCAGGCCATCCACTCACCTCAGCCTCCCAAAGGCGCGGGATGACAGGCTGAGCCACCGAGCCCGGCCTCTTTTTTCAGATTTTAAAAGCAAAATTAAACATTTGGAAAGGAGAGTCTACACTAAGATGACGGCAATGGCGAGAACATCATAAAACCCTCGTTTTCACATGGGCAGACGGCAGTCGTGGGGCATGCTGGACGAAGGAAGAGTAGCGTGTGTAGTTCTCTGGGCTTGTAGCTTTATAAACTGGAGCAGCCCTGACCACTACTGTGTTCTGAGTGGCCGAGAAGATTTCTCCTTGTCCTCTTGAGTGGAAGTTGAAAACTCTCCCCGTCCAGACTATAAATGCTGACTGTGGAATCACCAAAGCAATGCAGTCTAATCCCTTTGCCTTCAGAACGTGGGCATGAAGCGTGCGCTCTGTAGTACATGCCCACCCACGGTTTAAAGAACATGATTTTGCAAAACTTTAGACTCTCCTGGCCAGCTTCCTAGTCATGAGCACTGAGGAGCTATGTCCCTGCATTAAGTCCTCAGCTTTCCTTTACACAACCCGGGGGGGAGCCTGTCGGGTGACACCAATGCACTTGGGCGTCATTTCTAATTAACTTTAAACAACAGCAATAACAACCACAAATCAGCCAACCAGAGGACAGCCTCAGACAACTCAAAAAGAGCAGAGCTAGCACATCTCTATAATGGGAACTGAATTCTGTAAAAAGAAAGTGACAGGGCAAAAGAGATTTTCTAGGCTGGGTGAAGTCTTCTTTAGCCAAATATTAACACAAAAAGGATGGAGAAAGGATGATTTTTTAAAATAGAAATGTCAGAAGTGATATTTCTGCCTTTGGAGAAAGCACATTCTGTCGATTCTTAAGAGGAATACATGTTGATGCGTTCATATTCATTATAGACAGTTAAAACCACAGCTGACATTTGACCAAGGGTCTTAAACTGATACTGTAATGTACGTAAGTTCAAATCTAGAGCATAAATTTAAAAATTGCACATAAAAAGTTGCCCACATCTTAGTGCATACTTGGATTTAGGATGTAAATATTTGAGAGGGCAAGATTATTTCAAATTCTAGAAAATTGAAAACTCTATAGTTTTACCTGCAAAGCCATATTAATGGGAAATTATTGTATCCTTTTATTTACTCTTTTTCCTAATTTGTCATGGCAAATCCATGCTGCTTTCTTAAGACACTTATTAAAATTAAGACACTTTTCTGAGGAACATTAAAATTTAAATATGTAATTTATATGCATTTCGTTTCAGAGATTGCTCACCAAATAGAAAGCCTGGCTAAGTGCTTTTATTGAAATACAGTGTTATATATCTTTGGAGACTGACTTATCTCCTGTAACAGGAGTTGACTATCTTTTTAGTTATTCAGCTAATTTTTTCCCCTTTTCTTTGATGGCAAAGTCCTAAGTATTAACCTGTTGGAGACGATATTATTGTTTCCCTACACATGAGATTAATTACTTTTTTGGTGAAATGTCTCTTCTGCACAATTTTTTGCATCCTGTGTGCATGCAATCCCAATTTAAACTCTTATCCCTGGAAGAGGGTTGAAATCCTTTCTTTTCGATCTGTTATCTGTATTCATTTAAATATGGCTCATTACCAGTTATAAGGGAGGCACAGAAAAAGACATCCCAATTAGCCAGTAATTAAATCGTTTCCTGGCTGTCTCTTCTCAATTTGGCAGAAGACAGTAGTTGGCATGTTTTGGCAACAATTTTTGCTTTCCTCGTGAAAGAAAGTGAATGAGTTGACTGGATTTGTCTGTCTACTAGTGATGAGATTGAATATTGGAGACCACAGCTATGGTGACATTGTTTTTCCATTCTAGATCCTGCACGTGTTGCTAGTGGTGGGGAATGGGAGCAAGGATTTGGAACTGGGAAAAGCAGGATTTCCTGTAGGATGCTGAACCTTCTAGAAGATGGGTTGGACATATATGCACATAACTAATCCGTTCTTCTAAAAGGTAGATATGAGGTATACAGATACTGTTATACTTTCTAGCAAAGATGCCCCCAGAAGACATACTTAGGGAAACACAGTGTGGTTAACGTATCAAGGTAGCTGAAACTTAATACATGTAAACACGTCTGAAGGAGGGTAATCATGACGCACTTGAAGGAGCTGGGAACACTAGCAGCTACAGCCATCATTTTTACTTTCTGTATCAAGCTCGCCTTCAGAAAGAGCAATGTTATATATGATGTACACCTATGAGCCATTATAAATAACTGTTATCATAATTCCAGACTGCTGCATAGTTTCATGCCACCTGTATAAAACTTAACTGAAAATGAAATGGAAGCATACACAAGACGCTTGGAGTGTTGCTTTGTCTCTAGTTGGTAAGATTATGAGTGATTTTTTAAATACTTTTTTTGTATACCTAACCCTGAATTTTACCCCACAACTTTAAAGTAAAACTTTTAAATAAATTTTCATAATAAACCTATTTTATATTTATACTAAATTGTGTCACTTAGGAATAATGCAGTGTTTGGGTCCTAGTAGAACTTTATGGATGGACTTATAGAATTAAAAACACAATTTCTGGGTGCTGGGTGCTACAGTTTATCACTATATGCACTTTGCTACGGGGCATTTAGTAGCCGAAATTAAGTGTTTCAAAACAATACATGAAGAGGAGAAAAAGAAGGAAAACATTTTTAAAAGCATGAGAGTTTTGAGTAGGTGGGTTATACTATTCCTGCTTATGTTCACACTGAGGACACTTTTTAACACAGTTGATTGATGGGTTTAGTGACCCCAGACGGTGTTACTGTGAATCAAGACCAAGTTGTAGAGGTATTTCTCACAGAAAGTTCATTTTGCTCTCATTTATGTCTGTAAACTGTATCCTGATTATACCAGAAACTATATCGACCTATTTTGTTTACAAATCTGATGGTGTTACTGGTAATATTTTCTTGCACACTTCTTATATTTTACCAAAATTAGTTTTAAAATTTGAATAATATGCTATAGTTTAGATTTGTTTGTTTTTCTCCTTGAATGGCTAGATATTTGAGGTGAACATCTGTGTACTAGAAATATATGAATAATTCACTGATCTCTATGACACACATAATTATGCTTACCCCAAATGTAGTGTCTGTAGCGTCGATAAGGAGAAAGTAGAGAGCTTGTTCTGAGTGAACCAAGTGTTTTTAGTAGTGGTCTACTCTTGGGGTGTAGCGTGTCGCCTGTTGGAGGGACTTCTGACTCCCATCTTTTCCCAAAGAAGGATATTTATTTGCAGGTAGGGTCAAGAGAAGCTTGTAGAGATGCTGAATCTCACTGGAACCTTGGGGGGCCAGTTTTCTCTCAACTGAAGCATTCAGGCAAGGCACCCAGAAATTGTGTTTTTAATGCCGTAAGTCCATCCATAAAGTTATACTGGGACCCAAACATTGTATTATTCCTATGTGACACTTTTAGTATAAATACAAAATAGGTTTATTGTGAAAATTTCTTTAACATTTTTTTTTAAAGTTGTGCATTAGGCACAAAGTGTTTTACTCAAGAGGTCGGGGAAAGAATGGGAGTTGGTGAATGGGCAACAAGCCTTTAGGAAGTAAGAACTCTGCTCTCCTTCTCATGCGGTCTTCCCTGCACTCACTGATTGCTTGCAGTTTCTGTTTCGTGGTCTTCAGGGAAGAGCCCTGTGACCGACAGGATCAGAAAGCACCATATTGCGTGTTATTTTGGTCCTTACTTTGTACTTTGTTGTGCTACTTAGTGCCAGACAACTGCATGTCAAATTACCTCCATGGTTGTATCTATGTTTGTAAAGTGGGGCTGGTTACTATGGTGGCCTGGAGTCTAGGAAGTAAGCTCAATCATCAACAGACATTGTTAGCTATTAACAATCCTATTAATTATTCCCATTTTATAGATATAAAAACCGTGGCTCAGAGATGATAATAGTTCACTTAATAGTAAGTATTGGAGTCTGTCTGTTCTGTGAACATTCATCTGGTTCTACTCTGGGACACACACACACACACACACACACACACACACACACACACACACACACAGTATTTGAAATGCTGGGAATATAAAGATGAATTTGGCACAATCTGGCTCAGAGTTTGATGCACAAAACAGAAATCTCACTGGATAGTTGCAGAACATGTGGATTTAGTACAGGCAGTTACAGTTTAAAGGACTCAGGGAAAGAGTGGGCCAGGCGCCGTGACTCAGCCTATCATCCCAGCACTTTGGGAGGCTGAGGCAAGAGGGACTGTCTGAGCCTGGGGGTTTGAGACCAACCTGGGCAACATGGTGAGACCTTGGCTCTACAATAAATCACAAAAAAGTAGCTGCGTCTGTAGTTCCAGCTCCTTGGAAGACTGAGATGAAGGATTGCCTAAGCCCAGCAGGTCAAGGCTTGCCACTTGCCGTGAGCATACCACTGCACTCCAGCCTGGGCCACAAGAGTGAGACTCCAACTCCAAACAAACAAAAAGAGCTGGAGCAGTGGAAGCTGAGGAGTACTGCTACTGAACCCTTGCTTTTGAGGCCACACTCTTGCAGATGAATTTCAGAAGTCAAGAAAGTACAATGTCCACCCTTGCTCCTGCTGTCCCCGTGGCCTCTCACCTCCCAAGTGACATCTAGAAAGAGGAAGGTGGGGTCCAGTGACTGCCACCAACAACTGCCACTGTGACAGAAAGGTGGCCACTGCCTCCCTTTGGTCCTCCAAATCTTGCCCAGGTGCATCTCGGGGGCAGAACTCTCTCATTTGGAATCATGGGGTTAACCTTCCATCCCCTGCCCTGTAGGAGGGGAGGGACATGACGTGAGTGGAAATGGTTTGCAGACCATGCACCAACAAGCCATAAAGGACACATCACCTCGGTACTCAGAAAGCTCGCAGTTGAGTAGTGGAGGCAGACAGACCGAAAGACAATTTCAGGGTCACGTGGCAAGTGCACCATTGACTCGGGCACGGGACTGATGATGGTAGGGTGGGCTTTCACAGGCGAGGAGTGGGTGAGACGTGAGAGCGGGGGCCAAGGGACACTTCCTGGAGTTGGTGTTCTTTGAGCTAAATCTTGAGGGATTCACCAGAGCAGATCATACAAAAATGGAGGGAAGGCCATGGGAGGCGTCTGGGAGAGAACAGAGCTGACAAGCTCGGAAGCAGCATGGTGACCCCGGATATGAAAAGGTGGCAGCGAGGGATCAAGCAGAGGGGAGAGTGGGTTTTGGGTTTCACTGGGATCACATTGGCATCTGGTGGAGGCGGCATCTGAACGCCATTGAGGCAGGGGGCTGATATTGCAAGATTTGGGACATGGTTGGAATAGAGGAAGATCACAGTGAGGAAAAGGAAGAAATCAGGGATGACGTCCTTGTTCTGGACGTTGATGTCTGAGAGGTGGCACAAAGGCAGCATTTTAAGCCAGATCTACAGGATTGGAGAGTCAGGCTCTCTCTGCTCTTCACTCTACCTCAACTGTGATTTGGCGCTTACCAAGTATATCTAAAGATGTGTCCAAGAAGGCCCAAGACGTGTGCAAGTTGCTTGTGCATGTGCACATATTTATTTTTTCAAGAGAGAGGCATGACCTCATGAATTCTCAAAGTTTAAAAGCCACTTGAGCTGAGAATTTTGGCTTGATAGCTGGTGTTCATTCAGTGTTGTTCTAGAGATCGAATGGTCATTGAGGAGTATACTTTAAAAACATATTAAATGGTTCTGCTTCAGGCAGTGCAGCAGTTAAAAAATTTTAAAGATTTTCCCGCCATAAAGTACCAATATGTTGGGCCCATCATAACAAAATATTTCCGGGTGCATTTTTAAACTCTTAGGAACATGAGACAAGTCCCTCGCTCATAACAGAAATCTACAGGAAAAAACAGACGGTAGGTGAAGCCCAGGTGGCTCTGGAGACAAATATTAAGTGCAGGAACCTAGGGCTTTAGAGAATGATGGTTGCCTGGGTTGTGGCGTTCTCAGGAACAAAGATTAGGCTTGCACACATTGGGGACAAGTGGGAAACTGGATGTGAGGCCCTGAATTCTTCGAGGTGTCACATCCTTAGGGAAGGCTTGTGCTAAGAAAACCCTGCTGGGCAGGAGACCTTTAAGGAAACCTCTTTGTCACTCCCATATCCAGGTAAAAAAAAAAAAGAAATAATAATAATAATTGCATAGGAATTTGTCTTGGTAGTCTCTTTATGGTTTATATATATATACACAATTTATTTTATTTTTATGTATAAAAAATTCATAACTTAAAAACATACTATGTTTGCATTTCTACTGGATTCATATTTACTATTGTAATGACTTCTTCATGAATGAAAATACATATTTGTAAAAGAAGACATTGGCATAAGTAAAAGTTTTACCTTTAATTATTTTTACTTATTTTTTGAAGTACTCTTGCTTTGTATATGCTAGTCTCAGAGACAGAGATTGCTTTGCAAAATATGTCCAGCAGCTGTGCAAATTAATTTGTAAAACCACAAGATGAATTCACTAATGCTCAGTGTCCCAAATGAAAACAAAACTTTTAATGGGGTTATGCCGTGCATGGTTTTGGCCAGAGACTCTTATCCAAGAGAACATTTAAATAAAATTTTTAAAACGACAGTTATTTCAGATTCTTTTCTTCTGTTCCTGCTCGTGTTCTAAATAAAATAAAAAAGAATGCCCAGTGTTTTGATGCCACTTGAGAGATGCTTCCAGTGGTTTAGTTTTTTAAAAGACCTTTGTAGTCAGTTCAATGTGGATTTTGAACTAGTAGCAAGAAGTAAGTTCATGTGTGTGGGATCCTTAACGTACTCAAGTGCAGTGTCAAATGTTGCCACTCGTTTGACTTAAGGATCTTTTTTGTATTTTGGAGTGGGCGAGGGATGCACCTTTGTAATCACAGGTAGGGAGAAAACATTTCTCTGCATCACTTCAGATTCAAAGCTTCTGAGTTCTTGCTGAGGGAAGGCTGGCGTTATGGTAGTCTTTTCTCCTGTGGGGTGAGCTCAGAGAGTTTTGATTTTCATTTAACCTAATGAAATGCATCCCAAGTTTCTTATAATGCAACTCTAGGTTTTTATGCTGCTGAATGTTTTCTTTATTGTGGTTAAAATAAGGAAAGGAGAATGTTTATAACGAGGTTGATAAAATAATACAATGAAGAGAATAAAGTGAGTTTAGATATCTGACATTGCTCACATTATAGATGACTACATTGGAATGTAACAAAATGTTTAAACTCAAATAGATCTAAATATAATATGAATAATTTAAATAAAACATTTATCCAACACGATTCACTATTTGACAGATCTCTAATGACTTATTTTTGTCTCTTGGCCTGCAATAACTGTTAGCAGTTTTCAGACATAAAATATAACGCTCCTGAAATTCTTATCAGTAATCCACTCCCGAGAAGGATTTGCTTTTATTGCACATTAAGTCATTTACTGTGTGAAAGGTGTAATGTTCAATGTGTCAAGGATCTTTCTTAGCTCTTCCTTTCCTTAATTATGCAGATAATCTCATTTAAGTGTGTGGAATAAGAAATTCGTATGTCATATAACCTCTTCTAAACCTCCTCAGTGTATTAAAGAGTGTTTTGATGACTTTTTTCTCCGTGTTACTCTAGGACAGTTTCCCAGCACGATTTGGAGGAATTCATTTTGTTAATCAACCATGGTACATCCATGCTCTGTACACAGTGATCCGGCCTTTCCTTAAGGAGAAGACTCGGAAAAGGGTATTGTCTCTTGGTTTTTAAATCCTTTCTTCTTCCCATTCATTGAATTATGATGCATAAATGTATATAATACTGACTATGGTACAGTGTACTTCTGTATTATTTATAAATCAACATGAAAGACTTCTGAAATTTCTTGGACACCTGTGGTTAATTCTGAACAGTGTATCTGTGAAAGAAATACTTAAAGTCTAGCTTTCCCACACTTTCCCAAAAAAGGGGAGGGCATTTTAGCACATTCATTATATATGAAAGCTTCAATTTCAAGGTCAAAAACAATCTTTTTATGCCATGTTACTATAGTGTTACTGGGTGCACTTAGCTTGAAGTGAAGTCTAAACAGAATTCGTACTTTTACATGCCAATAAATGGGTGACAGTTATGTTCCAGGATGTGTGGCACCAAATATAGCAAATTTTGTGACATCTAATATAATTTTGTAATGGTTATTATGATCAATTTCACCTTTCAGAAAGAATGTTAATGTGTAGCAATTTTGATATTTTTTTAAATTACAGCTTACTGGTAGTCTTTTTTAACATTCATTTTCTTCTAGCAGTGAGGATAGTCAAAGTACACACAATGGAAAAATTGTTTTTCTGAGATTAAGATAAATTATATAAAGCGTCTAGCACAGTGTACGGCACATGGTGAATACTGAACACATCTTTATTTTTATTAAAAGATGGATTTAAAAAATGCATCTAGGCAAATTTCATTTAGTTCTTACAGCAGCTCTGAAAACTAAATTTAACTGAATGTAAGTCTTATCTTCCTATTTCAGAGCTGAGGAAAGTGAGTCTTAAAATGAATAAGTGACATGCTTACTCATATACACTGCAGAAAAGTTGTAGGGTAAATCTGTGAACCCAGATATTTCGGCTCCCCGTGTAGTGCTATTTTTACCTCCTTGTGCTATATTCAGTTTTTAAATGATTCATAGCCCAGTAAAAGATACTTATTTCTAAATCGACATGGAAGATCATTTTCCATGTTTGTCAATGACCTAGAAGGCATTTCAGGTATTTTAGTGTTGCACAGCCTCATAGTAAGTGTGAAAGTGCAGTGATTATAATATGGGTTCATATCAAACCTTTAGTGAACAGAAGGTTTACCGTAAATGCATTTGTGGAATGTATTTCAGTGTTAGGAATAAGAATTCTGTAGACAATTATAATTTATAGTAAGAATTGTTTCTACCATCAAGACTCTAATTCATATTTTAAACCAGCCTGGGCCACATAGTAAGGCCCTGTTGCTACAAGAAAAAAAAAAAAAAGCTGGTGTGGTGGCACATACACACCTATAGTCCCAGCTACTTGGGAGGCTGAGGTTGGATGTTTGCTTCAGCTCAGAAATTTGAGGCTGCAGGGAGCTATAATCACACCCCTGCACTTCAGCCTGGGTGACTGAAGGGAGACTGTCTCTAAATGAAACAAAACAAAACCTGCAGGGACTTTTAGTACAAATCACAATAGCCAGTGCTTCTGCAGTATCTATATGCCACATGTTGCTGCCCTTGGAGCTTTACATAAGTTAAATCATTTAATACTCACAACAATGCTTCGGGGTAAGTAGTGTTATCTTTCTCATTTTGTAGATGGGAAAACGAGCCTTAGAAGGTTAACCAGTTGGCTCTGAATCACAGCTAGTAGATGATAGAGCTGGATATTTGGGTTATGGCTAAGAGGGTTTCAAGCAGAGGAGATGGCAAAGGCAAATGTCCTTGGGTGGAAACACATCTAGTGGATTTGACAAACAACAAAGCGGCAGAAAGGCTGGAGAAGAATGAACACTATGGGTGAGGATGACAGTTGGTGGGTAGGGCAAACCGTGTTAGGGTGGGAGAAACCAGATTGCGGAGAACCTCAGATACCATTGCCGTGATCTGGGCTTTCAGTTAGAGTGAAATGAGAGGCCTTTGAGGGACTGTGAAGATAGGGGTGATTTGTTTGGACATAATTTTAGCATGATTCTGCTCTTTTGGCAAAAGATCGAAGAGGATCAAGTCTAGAAAACAAGGCATGCACAGGGTTTGGGGGTTTTATGACTGAATCTGACACTTTGATAATGCATAGAAGAATGTGTTGCTAACATTATGCCACATGGAAGGGAGATATGTGAATGGAACCGTTTTAATTAAAATTATATGACTTAGACAATTTCATACGAGAAAACAATTATATGTTAAAATACTTTTAGTTTCTACTTGCATATTCAGTACATGGTGCAAAGCTATTGTATTTCCTCATTGATATGCCGAGTGACTCAGCATCACGATTTTACTCACACACCTTATACTCCAGGTCCTCTTAATCTATGTTCTGAAAAACTGGTCAAAGAGACCCTACAAGAAAACCTAAGAAGCAGTTGCAAATCTTTTTCTGCAAATCCAGGTGTGCAAGACACATCTGATTCGTCAGTTTCTTAAATTACATTAAATTAAAGTAAATTAAATCGAATTTGACTTTGAGTCTCCAACATGTTGGGCGGATAGGAATACCAGCCTTGAGTACTCAAAGTCTCACCAGTATCTGGAATCTTCCATGCAGAGCCAGGCTTCTTCACAGCTTCACATCCATCATGGCTACATCTGGCATCCTCATTGTTCAAAACAGCACGAGTTCCTTGAATTAATGGTCTCCTTCTGCTCCCAAGTTGTCTGTGAAAAAAGAGAATTCTCTCGGAAGCTAAAACCAAGACAGCTCACCATCCCTGAATGACTCCTTGGTTGTGGTCTTGCTACTTCCCGGAAGCTGACAAGACCAGGTTTTGACACTAATTGGCACACATTTCTTCCTCTTTGTCAATATGGTAAACCTCTATGCCTTGCTGATTCTCAAAAGGGTTTGACTCTCTTTCTTCCTAATCCAGGTCTTCTAGCATAATGTCATGCTATAGAAGAATAAAATAAAAAATGGAAGTATTATTCAGGCCAGTGCTTAGAATTGCAAGATATTCAGGGGCAAAGGAGCTCACAAAACCAGACTTCTTGCATGGAATGGAGGAAGACAAAAACAAAAGAACAATATAAAAGCAAAAAGCTTAACAACTGGGCAATTACAGTGCAGCTTTTTTGCCCAGCCCAGAGGTGCAATTCACATGTAAGAGTTCTAAAAGAGTGTCTTCATGTAATATACATATTTGCCAACAAATCTTTCCTTTGGAGAAACAGCATTATCATATTTTATGAATCATCAAGGAAGTATATGCATAATTTAACAAAGTAAATTATATAATATGTTGGAAGGTGAGCAGTACTGTGAAGAAATGCGATGCAGAAAAAAGTGGCTAGGGCTTTCTAGGTTGGACAGCGTTGCGACGGCAGAAAGGCCCACCGGGGAAAGCCTTTCGAGAGGTCTTGCAAGCAAAGACTTGTGGAATGTGGGTCAGCAAGCCATGACGACTTCTGAAATGGACATTGCAAATATTCTGAAGCAAGTGCATGCTTGGCGTGTTTCATCTGGGTGAGTAGTAGGAGATGTGTTCAAAGAAGTATATCTTGTAGGGCCTTACTGGGTTTAACCTAAGAAAGAGAAGTCAGTGGGGAATTGTTAGCGGAGTGATATGATCTGACATATTTTGACATGGCCACTATGCCTGTGCATTAACAGTAGAGTGGGGTGGAAGAGTGAGTGTAAGGAGAAGAGTTAGGAAACTAGTGCAGGAATACAGTTTAAAGGGTAGTAGCTTGTGTTAGAGGTGTAGGGTGCAGCCAGTCAGACTGATTAGCTTTAGAATACGTTTTGTTTTGTTTTTAATTTTTATTTTAAAGATGTGGGGTGCCATCCAAGGTTAGGTATACAAATGGTCGTTGTACAGGTAAAGTTTGGGCCTCACTTTGGTCCCCACGTCACCTGGTTTGAGATCAGGTACCTTTATTGATGAAATGTGTCCCCCCTTCCTCCCCTGGCAGTTTCCCACTACTGCCAATCCCTTTCTTATGGTATTATGATAATTGTTCAGGGTTCGCTTATGAGTGAGAACATATGGTACTCAGTTGTTTCTGCGATAGATCAGTGAGTATTGCAGACTCTGAATCCATCCAAGTTGCTGCGAAGTTCATAATTTTGTCCTCCTTTATGGCTGCATAATATTCCATCGTGTATATATACCACATTTTGAAAATTCAATCTACTTTCGATGGACAGCACTATTGGTTCCATGTTTTTGCTATTGTAAATAGTGCTGCAGTAAACATGCATGCGCGGGTATCTTTTTCATAGAGTGATTTGAGTTCCTCTGGGTATATTCCCAGAAGGGAAATTGCTGGATCGTATGGAATGTCAATTTTTAGATCTTTTAGGGATCACCACTGTTTTCCACAGAAGTTATACTAGTTTACACTTCCACCAACAGTGTAGAAGTGTTTCCTTTTCCCCGCATCCTCTCCAGCATCTGCTGTTTTTTGAGATATTGATGATGGCCATGCTGACTGGAGTTAGGTGGCAGCTCAGTGTGGTTTCAATTTGCATTTCTTTGATGACCAGTGAGGGGGAGCATTTTTTCATGTATCTGTTGGGTGCTTCTATGTCTTCTTTTGAGAAGTGTCTATTCATAGCTCTTGCCTATGTTTTAATAGGGCTGCTTGATTTTTCTTTTTGGTGTGTTTGGGTTCTTTGTGGATCCTAGATGTTAGACCTTTGTCAGGTATACAGTTGGTAAATATTTTTTCCCAGTCTGTGGGCTGTCTCCGCGCTCTCCTGATGGTTTCGTTGGCTTTGCAGAAGCTTTTCAGTTTGATGAGGTGCCACTTGTCTATCTTATTTCTTATGGCACTTGGGGTTTTGATCAGGATTTGGTTGCCAGTTCCAATTTTCATAAGGGTGTGGCCTGCATTTACCTAAGATTTTTACAATTTGAGGTTTTATGTTTAGGTCTTTGATCCATTTAGAATTGATTTTTGTGTATGGTGATAGGTAGGGTTCTTGTTTCAATCTTCTGCATGTGGTCAGCCAGTTTCCCCAGCACCATTTACTGAGTAGGTTCTCCTCTCCCCAGTGGTTGTTGGTGGAGGCTTTGTCAAAGATGAGTTGGTTGAGGGATTGAGGTTTTGCTTCCAGAATCTCTATCCTGTTCCATCGTTCTCTATGCCTATTCTTGTACCAATACCAGTCTGTTTTGATTATTGTAGCCTTATAGTAAAGTTTAAAGTCTGGAAGTGTAATACCTCCCACTTTGTTTCTTTTGCTGAGCATCGCAGAGTTCGTTTTGAAGCGAACACCAAAGAGATTTACTAACAACGTAGGCGATGAGAGGAGTGAAGGAAGAGTGGGAGGTTTTGGTCTGAGAAACTGGAAAGATAGTCATACCCGTAACTGATGTTGGAGATGGGGGAACAGATTTTGGGGGAACATAGTGAGTTCAATTTTGGACACGTTAAATCTGAGGTGGCCTTTGAACCTTTAAGCAGAGAAGTCAAATCATGGAAATGCAAATATGGAATTCAAGGGAGAAGTCTGGATCCAACACATATGTTTTTTTTAATATAAAAATGTGGGGTACAATTCAGGGTTAGGTATACAAACGTTGATTATGCAGGTACCCTTGTGGATGAGGTGTGCCCCTTCCTCCCTGCTTTAAGCCACTGACTGAATGAAATGAACTGAATAAAACCAACAAGAAGTTAGTGTGGTTAAAGAAGAGGATGGATCCAAGAAAGAGACCTGGAACTCTCCGATGTGAAGATGGGGAGATCAGCCAAAGAGACTCAAAGTAGGAGAAGGAGGTTAAAAGAAAATCAAGAGATACCAGATGAACATACTTCAATGAAGAGAGTCATCAACACCCGCTGCTACTGAGAGTACAATGTACATAAGGATTGAGAATTGGACACAGTTTAGCAAAGAGAAGGATCTTGACACGAGCTGTTTTCGTGATCAGTGGGCTACAAAGCTTACTGGGATTGGATTTAGGGAAAATGGAAAGGGAGTGTTTGGACCGTGAATATAGACAACTCCTTTGATAAGTTTTGCTATAAAAAAAGAGGGCGACATAGGATAACAACTGGAGGTGGAAGCAGGGCCAAGAGAGGTTTTCTGTGTCTGTGTGGGGGTGGTAGAGTCAGCATGTTTTTCTTCTCTGATGGGAAAGAGCCAGCGGAGGGAGGGAATTTCATGTGAGAGAGACAAGAGCAAATTGTTAAGAGAGAGAAGAATTGTAGAGTGCAGGTGGAGAGGTTGGCCCTCGTAGGGTTTATCCTTCCATTGTACTGGCAGTGAAGGCAGATACATAGACACAGATGCTGGTGGGTGGGTTGATGTCATCTGGTTGTCCTATTTTCTCCGTGAAAGTGGAGGCAAGGCCAAAGCGGAAAGTGATGCTGACAGAGGAGGGAGCAAAGTGCTAGGGAAGAGAGAGGAAGTAGTGTGCTAGGACCGCATTTGCTGTTCTACGGATTTGTTACCACCCCTCTCGCATGACTTGAAGGAGATTTGTTACATGAAGGAATACATCTGGCAAAATCAAGGTTACATACGTGAAAAATCCTTAGATATCAGAACTGAACTTTCCTAGGAAAGTTTCTTTCACTTCTTATGAGCAGAGTCTGGGAGTATGTGTGAGGGGGACCCCACAAAACCCGGAATTTATTTCTAAGAAATCGTGTGTTTTATTCCTACTTGTTTAGACTTCAGTCACCTTCAGCCTACTCTCCGTCTGATGCAACAGCCCTATTGAGGTATTTTTTCCATCGCTCAAAACAGTCTTTGGACTTGTCCGTTTTGATGCCTGTTAGTGCTTCTGCCATGTTTGGTTTCACCTCTTCCACATCAGCAAAACATTTCCCTTTGGGGACTTTTTCCATCCAGGGAAACAAAACAAAGTTGCTCGGGGTGAGATCAGGTGAATAGGGAGGATGGGGCACGGGGGCCATGCCGTTCTGGGTCAAAAGCTGCTGAACACTCGGCGCGGTGTGGGCAGGTGTGCTTATAAATCACCCACCAGGAGATGGGCAAACGCATTGAGGAATCTCCCCCAAAATGCACTGAAGCCCAACACTGCCTCTCACGACAATGCTAGCTGGTCCCCGGATGCGGATGGGTTCCTTGGACACTTACCTAGCAGGGGAAGCCTGTACTACAAGGTGCCCGCCCTTCAAAAGATAATTCCGGGTTTTTTGGGGGCCCCCGTCATATGTGTTTTTCTGGACATAAATATCTGCTGTTGTGCTCCTAGACAGAAGTGGATCATGTATAGTTTGCCATCACCCTGGTACACGATGGGGCAGACAGCCTCTTCCACCTCTGCAGGCCTCGCATTGTGTATTCCAGGCAGCTGTTGGCTCTGCCTGTTTGGGCCCCTGACCTACCATCATCCACTTTAACTCTTCCATCATTTGTTGAAAATGCTGGTTAATTGGTGCTACCCATCCTCTAATTTTATTTGATGTTGTAGACTCATTGCTTTCCTGTGCATTTACATCGGTAAATTCTCAAGGTACAGAAAGCAAACATGACTATGTTTAGCTTGTTCTTGAACCCAGAGAATGAAATTATTTTTAAATTACTTATAAACTATAATCCCTAAATAAATATTACATACATTTGCATGAGAGGACAACAGTGCTTGTAGCAGAGAAGGATGATTTGAGGCTGAAATAAAAGAAGAGAAAAAGTAGCAACGTTCAGAGAAACACATCTGGAGTATGTGGCTTGAGCATTTCTCCAGTTTGTTTTTTAAAGCTCTCTATAGACAATCACACCAATAATTAGTGCATACATAAAGCTTTACATTTTAAAGCCATTGCATTTTCTGTGTGGACAATAAGTATGGACATCTTTAGTAGAGAAAATGCTGGCAACATGACAGAGTGTGATGTCCTTTGGGACGTGAACCTCACTCGGCCTTTCTCTTATTTACATCACCCACTTTGCATTTTAAAGCAGTAATTTAGTGGTTACAGTATTCTTATTTTTATTGATGTTAAAGAGAAAGCCACGCTGGTGACAGCTTTTGGGCATAATAATGTGGATAGGCTCTGTAATTGATGAGTCCCTGGTGAGGAAGGTCTGTTTTCACAGCGTTCATTCTCCACATCATCAAGTTTGCACAACTCACACAAGAATGGCGCACAGATCAGCATGTGCATTTTGCGAACAACTCATGCCTCTGCCTGTGAAGCCAGCAACCCAATTTGTGGTTTCCATCCCTCTAGCCGATAACTGTCTGTCCTTCCAGAAACTACTTAAAATCTCCGAAACTCAGGATTGCTGTATGAAATATCGAGATAACAGTATCGGCCCCGACTATTTCACTCGTGGACGAGGGGCTTAAATATCTTCACAGACATGGACAATTGCTGTTTTTTGCCCCTCGTCTCCCTACTTCCTCTCCCCAGCATTGGAATAGTATTTAGTTTTTCTCTGCGTGTTTCTCTCCCTCCCCTCTTCTTGCGTTTCTAGATATTTTTGCACGGCAACAACCTGAACAGTCTGCACCAGCTAATTCACCCTGAGATCCTGCCCTCTGAGTTTGGAGGGATGCTGCCCCCTTACGACATGGGCACGTGGGCAAGAACCCTGCTTGACCATGAGTATGACGATGACAGCGAGTACAACGTGGACTCCTACAGCCTGCCCACAAAGGAGGTGGAGAAGGAGCTCTCCCCCAAGTCCATGAAGAGGTGTGTGGAGGTCGACAGGGAGGTGGCTTGGGCGAGAGCCGGGGTGACCCTTCGAGTCAGACTCCAGGTTTTGTGTTTCTCTGCATTTGCTTTTCTTGCTTTGCAACGCCTTTCACGGCCCTGTGATTGGATGTCTGGGAGTTTTGAGTCAAAGATTAAGTCATTGTTTTTGCAGTGATCACGTTTAATGTTTCCTCTCTTAGCGGTTTTTAATTACATAATGTGCGGTTATTAACGATTGTCACCTCGCTGCAGGATAGCTCTCCAGAACATATGCCTCCTGTCTAACTGAAACTTTGTACCCTTTCACTGATGTCTCAGTGCCATGTAGCTCTGATTCATGAGGTGGTGTGCCTGTTCTTTAGGGCTGGTCGCTTTTATGCTTCTGCTGTTATTATAGTCAGCGTGTGTGATGACAACCTCTCTCCAGGCTCTGCACTCTCATCGGAGAGAACGGAAAGGCCAGAAACTTTCCCTGCTGTAATGTTCCACTCGTTGGCAAGCTTATATTTAAGCCAGCGTTAAGTATCTTAACTCCCTTCTTTTAGAACAGAACTTCCTGAGATCTGTGCTCTCCTAAGTGATTTATGGATAGGCTCTCAAAGGATTCTGTTACGTACTAAAAGTTGTATGCAAAATCTCGCGTGTACGTGTCTGCATGAACTTTATATCTTTTGTGCATTTTTTCCCCTGGATCGAATTCTTAAAAAGTTTTCTAGAATAAAAATGATTAAAAGCAATTGTCAAAGAAGAGCTTTCTCCTAATAAAATAATAATCCTAGCGATAGTAGTTATGGTATTTTATCATTTACTGTGTACATATCATGATCTAGGCCCTCACTAGGTATCTTTTTAATTTTATATTAATGTGTTTAATCTTCACAGCAGCCCTGTTAAATAGACCTTGTATTCTCAAGGTTACACCATCTTTGCGCAGTGCAGCAAGATTTCAGCATGAGGTGTGGAATCTTCCATGTCTTCCATGTCATCAGGCTTCGTGAAGGCACCACACAGAGCCTCCTCTCTGTGGAACTGGGCTGTCTAAGGATCTGAAGCCACTCGTCTCCGTCGTGGCCAGCTCCTGAGACCCTTCCCATCCCTCCTGTGGCATGTCCGCCCATGAGGTCCCATCACGTGAGCCCATCTCCCCGTGTCCTCTATGGCCATGCTACCCACCGTCACCTGCCCTCTGCTTACCCAGCCCCCAGACTTTGTCACTGCTCTTGTTGATTGCAGCCTTGCCTGCACTTCTACCCTCATGTATGATCCACACGGCACTCCAGACGTCTTTAAGAGATCCATCAGATCATTTCACATACTGGCTTTCAATTTTTAGATGACTGCAGTGAATGAAGTCAACTCCTGACCGTGGCTTGCCAGGGACCACCTGATCTGACCCTGCCTTTCTTTCTCCTGCACAGGTATCCCACCTTCTCCCTCCTCTCCTGCCTTTCAGACACAAAAGTCTTCCCTTGGTGCCCTTGTCACCGCTTTCTGGAATGCTCTTTTCCTTCATCTTCACATGGCTGGGCACAATCAAAGTTCAGCTCCTCAAGAGACTTCTGATCTTTATCACCCACCTGGTCTCAGTCAGCTCTGCTTCCTTTCATTTTGGTCACTCCTTGCCACCACCTTCTTTTGCTTTGTTTTCTTTTTGTTGTTGTTGTTGTTGTTGTTTTTTGAGTTGGAGTCTCACTCTGTCGCCCAGACCGGAGTGCAGTGGCCGCTCCCGGCCACCGCAGCCTCGACCTGCTGGGCTCCGGCCATCCTTCCGCCTCAGCCTTCCGAGTAGCCGGAATTACAGGCATGCGTGACCATGCCTGGCTGATTTTTTTTGACTTATTGTAGAGATGAGGTCTCGCTGCCCAGGCAGGTCTCGAACCTGCGGGCTCAGGCAATCCACTCACCTCAGCCTCCCAAAGGCGCGGGATTGCAGGCTGAGCCACCGAGCCCGGCTTGTTTTATTTTCTTCATGGCACTTACAGTCTGTGAAACGACTGATTTTATTTAATTTTGTATCTGCTGTCTGTCCCCTAGAGACCATAGTGACATTGTCTGTCCTGATCTCTGAATCCCTAATGTCCAGAGAAGATCCTGGCACACAGAGGGTGTTCACCGAATTCTAGTTGGATGAACAAAGGGTGTTCTGGTGTCTGTCGGTGGTCCCCTCATGTGTAACATTCATAACTGATGGGTGACTACTGACTCTAATTCTAAAACCCTGGCTTTAAGAGTAGACCGCGCTGACTTCTGCCTGTGGTTGCTGTCCCTGTTGCTGTCACGTGGCAGCCAAAGCACGTTGCTGTTTCATGTCGGGCTCCCTAAAACTAGAAAGCTTCTTGACTCTCCAATCCATGCCTTCCTGATTCTCTCTTTCTGGGTTTAGTTTTTTCCTCCAATCACGTCATCTTAGTTGATTAACACCATCTTTGTAGATTTGGTCCACTCAATCCACTTGTTGAAGTCTTTTTCAGTCCAATTCTCTTCTCTAATTAATTAGGGTATTTTTTCCCCCTGCAGACTTGGCTTACAGGACATCAATGGCCCAAACCCCGAGTTTCTGGCTTCTGACATGAGCTGATTAGAATCTGAGATATGCCTTGTTTGGTGTAGCTCTGGTATCACTTTATGGCTCTATTGGAAAACTCCTGGAGAATGAGATTAAGAAAGTTGTTTCTCTTGATTCTCTTGTTCTCTATGCCAGGAAATGGCAGTCCCCCAGTAAGGGTGAGCGAAGATTGCTCCTACATTTCACCCTGACTTTCCTTGATTCTTTTCCTTTTTGCAGTTTTATATTATCCTTAAGTTGGAAAGGGACAAAGAATCAGCCACAGTTCTTCCTCTGGGTGAATTTAGCTAGGCATGTAAGAAGACAACTTGTCCTCCTGTGTAAATTTATGGAAAAAGAGCATCAACATGTGGAAAGGTAAAATTGATTAGACTGTAAGTATTTTAGAATTGGGGAATGTCTTTTACTTTCTATCTCCAGTACCTAGGATAGTCTCTGGCATATAACAGTTGCAGTGAGTGACAATATTTCAATTATTACGGTAATGTGAACTTCTGATGATTGAATATTGGATATGTTATTATTAATATTATATATTATCGATACTGTTTCCCAGACCTTTTTCAAATGCTTTGTATACATTGACTCATTTGTTTCTCAAAGCAACTAATAAGATAACACTATCCCCATTTTATTGATGGGAAGACTGAGACAGCGGAGATAAATGACTTCCACGTGTTGCATAACTACTAAGTAGCAATGCTAATGTCTGCACATAGGCAGTTGTGTTTCATGAGTCATTTGCTTAACCACTACCATCTGCCATGTGCCGGAATTTGTGCTCGGGTTTTTGTATGCATGATTGTATCTGATCCTCACTATCTCTGTATAATGCGAGTGTTATTGTCTCCATTTTGCAAATAAGAGAACAAAATTTTGCAGTTTAAATAGTGCTCTCATGATCACAGAGCTTGTAAATTTCTATTGTTAGTAACTGGAACTGGAATTCACTTTTTTCCGAAATCTTAAGCACGATGGTATTTATTATACTGCAGGCGCATAATAAATACACATAGAAGTGCTGGATACAAAAACTTAAGTTATCGCTTTTCTGGAAAGAAAAGCTATTCATTGCAAAGACGTTGGAGGCCACGTGGAGACCCAGAAGGTTTGTTCCAAGTTAAGGATAGGCAGCTCCCTCTGCCACAGCTGGAATAAGCCAAGTCATGAACAGTTAGGATCCTGCAGAAATAATCCTGTTCTTCCATCTAAAAGGGTTTAAAAAAATCTGGATGAAAATATCAGTAATGTGCGAACAACTGAATACCAAAAAAATTTTTAATTGCCAGTTGTTTCTGCCTGGCTTCTTTTCTGTGGTTGAGGAATCGTTCTACACATAGAACCAGCATTCATCACCCAACAATTCTAACATCTATAATGCATGATAAAAGCAAACCAGGAACTGAATTCCGGGTGGAATAGTACACTTTAATTTAAAATACTTTGTCAAAATTGTCATAGTCGCTAATAATATTTTTTCAAAAAACAGTCATGAAACATATGAAGTTAGAATGCTTATATATCTGTCTGTATTATGTGCTTTAATAGAATATTAGGGTCATTGCGAATGCTTAAATTATGTACCTCATGCTGTCTGAAGAGCTGTGGTGTGTACTCAGGGAATATTGCCAGCATTTACATAATAGATTTAATTTTATGAGAATTTTAAAATTTATTTTCTGTCAAGAATTGCTTCCTCCACTATCCTCATTGCTCTTCATTTTGAATGCTTATCACTAAAGTTCTTTCAATGTGGAAATTATTTACTGGATGCAAGTTAAGACATTGAGATCTTACTCTGCATCAGGCTCTGTGATACACATTGTTTTGAAATAAGGAAGGAAACGGATGCAGTCTCTACTATGTCGCTTATAGTTTAACTAGTGCCTTCCAGTTGTCAAGTGAATGCTTTAGTGCATTAAATGAACCTCTTTATGTTTTAACGTGGAATCATGTTGGGAAGCCACTTTTCAAGTTGGGTCTTACCGAAGAACCGTGTTAAAAGTTCTAATGACTAAGTGTCTTGCGCAGTTTTCCACTTTGTTGAAAAGCATCTTATTGGCCAGGCGCAGTGGCTCAGCCTGTCATCCCAGCACTTTGGGAGGCTGAGGCGAGAGGATCCTGAGCCCGGGGTTTCGAGACCAGCCTGGACAGCTTGGTGAGACCTCGTCTCCACAATAAATCACAAAAACTAGCCGGGCGTGGTGGCGTGCGTCTTTAGTTCCAGCTACTTGGAAGACTGAGGCAGAAGGATCACCTGAGCCCAGCAAGTCGGGGCTGTGGTGACAGTGAGCCTGTCACTGTACTGCAGCCTGGGAGACAAGAGTGAGGCTCCAACTCAAAAAAAAAAAAAGAAAAAAGAAAAGTACTTTATGTATGCACTTTTAAAAAAGGATGATTATACATTATTGCATTTAAAAGTTAAACAAAATCTCTCTTCTCTCTCTCTCTCTCTCTCTCTCTCTCTCTCTCTCTCTCTCTCTCACACTCTCTCCCCCCCCCTCTCTGTTCCTCCTTTTGTTTGTCTTCCTTTTTCCCTTGTCTCTCTGGAAAATGCACACACTTATATACACACATGGGATGTGAGTCAGTCCCCTTTCTGAGATGGGCATCTAATGCCTACTTAATATTGAGAAAAAACTAGTATAAATGATTTAGGAAACAAAATCTCCTTTTTTTTTAAAGGCTGTCACCTTCATTTTCATTCTGTCTTCAGAAACAACTTTTCCTTTAAACGAAGGAGTCATTTATCAGTTAATCCTGTAATTATTTTTTTCTTTGATAATTAGTTCCGTTGCTGTTCTTTTTCATTAGCATGTGCAGTTGTGTTTTAGCTTATGGTCTTTCTTTTCCAAAGTTAATGAGATCTGCTAAGAGGCATACTGCACAGCAAAAACCAATTGGCTGGAATGCAGCAGCAGGGAAGAGTTCATTACCAAGGAGAATCTTAAAAGGGCAGCTGCTTCCTTAATGCCGCAGCTATTAAGATGGCAGCTTCCTGCCACGACAGGAGCATGTTTCATTGATTTTCCTCCTTCCTGCGCTGATGTTGTTTCCCAAAGATAAATTGTGAAATAATTTTCACCTGCTATCAAAGGCATGTGTAAGCGGGGTTTCAAATAATGTGTTTTTCTGATCATAAAGAACCGTTACTTTCACAAGAGGAGGTTTGTTTTTTACAAGTCTTTAACTGTTTTGTGAAACTGTCAAGAATAAGGTTGAATTTATTTGGATGTTTTTGTAAGAATTTCAGCAGAATCACTGAAATTTTGATTTTTCTGTTGGTGCAATCATTGAAATTAAAAAAAATGTTGGCTAAAGAAAAACGCACTTTCATGTTGAATTTGTTTCATAGATGCCTTTTAGGCAGGAACTAAACCTCTTCTCGTTTCTACTTAATTTATCATAATAATCATTTCACTGTAGCATTTTTTTCCCATTTGGAGATGCTTTATCGGAAAACGCTAGAAATTCTCAATATCTCAAAGAAAAGAATCTTGCTCAATTGTGAGGAAGAGACCTTAAGCCTGTTTGTGTATATTTAGGATTCTTTGCTGCTCACTATTCTATTCAGAGGCCAGAGGGGATTGTTTTCCTCACTCCAATACAAAACACCCCCATAAGTGTTTTCTCTCTAAATGTGGAGCATCCACAGTTCATACATTTCTTGATGGAGGAGCAGATAATCCACATTCATGGGAGAAATAATGGCAACAAAATAATAATAATACCACAGAGAAGAGAATGTCATCTGGGTGATTATTTGGTAACACTGCACTCACCGTTGTCTCTGTCCTTTCTAGATCCCAGTCAGTAGTGGATCCTACAGTGCTAAAACGCATGGATAAAAATGAGGAAGAAAACATGCAACCTTTGCTTTCTCTGGACTAAGAACTTCTCTCCATCCCCTTCATGGATTAGAAATGGAAGGTACTGGTTTTCAGCAACAGGGACAGCACTGTGGAGGAACTACCAGCTGGAAACCTATTTATTCATGTTAATGTAGCATACTATTTAATAAAGCATCAGGCTTTCCATTTGCCTGAACCACGGGTGCCCTGGGCTGGATGGGGGGAAAAAAAGGTCAATAACTTCTGTAAGTGCCAAGTTCTCTGTAAATATAATGTAATCTTCACGTCAAGTTTGTACATTTTGGTAGCAATTTAATTTGGAAAAGATTGGCTCAAAAGTCCATGCCAGTGATATGAACTATAACAAAAAGCAGAAAAGATCCAAACAATCAAAGCTAATTAAATGTAGCCCTGTTTCCTATGAAGCCATATTTCAGCTATCATAGTGATTGTTTCATTGTTTTTCTCTGAAACTCTGTCGGTCTTGAAGCATACTTTTAATGGGCACAGGGAACTCAATGATTCTAGGAAATTATTGTGATTAATGTATTTTCTGTCTAGTGATTTTCATTTCAGAAAAAATGTGTCTTAGTGACTCTCATGGGCCTTGCATTTTGGAGATAAGGAGTGGCAGATGTGCTGCAAAACTGAACACTTGAACTCTTTTATGTTGTCTGATTTTCTGGAATCTTGCGAAATGATGTATTTCCCCAATGAAGATGTAGAATGGTGAAAGAGAGTGGATTCCTTTTAAACTGCTGTCTTCTCAATGTGCCCTTTATTCAAAACCCCATTGTTTTCCTGTCTGATGTAAGCTAAAAACATTTTCCCCCAAAACACTTTGACCAAGAGAATGAGAATGCATAAGTAAATAGTGTTTTGACTGTTACTTTGAACATAAAATTTGCCACTTATCGATAAGGGGCTAATTTCTAATTATTGTGCACTGGTTGAAAAATACATGTATGTTTACACACACAACATACATATTTTTACGAGCTCTAACGAATCCTTACTGTGACAGGCTTATAAAATAAATCATACATATTCAATGATCTTAGAGATGTTATAGATAATTATATGAGATGATAATTCTGGAAAACTTCCTCTGAAGTTAATGAAAATGAGAAATAATGAAACAGACTTTCAGTGTACCTATTTAAGGGAATTCCAATTTAATTTATAATGCAATCTTGAATATGTGCCATTTTATTTGTATTATATTTTTTCTTCAAAGGAGCAGCATGTCCCAATGAAGTGTAGGTGATATCAAGTGATAATGTGCAAAATATTGTTTTTCCCAAATTCAAGTTAATTTTCCTAATGATCCTATATGTACACGATTCTTTTCAGAAAAGATGGAAAGAGTAGATTGTGTCCAGGAGATATAATGAATTCAGCTGAAGGCATCTAAGATAGCATGTGATACGTTATAGCTAGATTTGAAAACTGTATATTATTTAAAATTTTATTTCGTGAAATTCTATAGCTGTAACACATTTTAGAAATCTTATTTTAAATTTCAAAGTGAAGAACAAGATTTTTATCACCTTTTCAGCATAATAAATTTTGAGGTTGAGAATTTCCTGTCAAAAAAAATTTTTTTGAAAGAAAAATGTCTCTAGGAACTCTTGGAAACCAACAGAAAGAAAGGCTTTTTAGCCAAAACCTTCACAAATTTCAGTTATAGTTCCACAGCCAAAAATCTTAAAAGCAAGATTAGTAAGCCAATGAGCAATGTGCCCAGGTACTGTCTGATATTTGTGAAAATATGTTAATTCGCATAAATGAAAGATATCTGAAGAATACCAAACGCCAGTCCACAGCAGAAGAATAAGGACTGTCAGATATCCACTCTCCCATGACCATGACTGACGTTGGAATGAGCTGAAGACAACAGTTCTTACTGAGATAAGAATCCCAACCACTGATGTTCTTATGTTTTTGTCTACCTGACATACATCTTATAGCTCTGGGCTTTATATGCCATATACTTATGCACTCGGCAGTATTATCCATTGGAATGTCGTGGAAACAATGTCAGTACAGGACAGTCAACTTTCCGTTCTCATGAGTTTCTCGCAATATGCTCCATTTATTGCCAGTTTTCAGAATCCTGCCCGTTTTCGGATGTCATTCAACGTCTTCAGCTTCTTTCCCTATCATAAGGTTAGTGTCAAATATAAAAATAACTAGAAGGGCCTATTTTATATGTATGCCTGTCTAAATTATAAGTATCACACTGTCTGCTGGCCCCGCATTTGGAAATTGTGTTGCATTGCCGCTTATCTTCAAATGAGCAATTGAGAGTTGGCTACATTGTATAAAATACTTTAAAATGAGTGAACAAATTACAACGAGGATGTCTTTCAAGATGCAGTATCTAATTCAGTCCGTGAATAAGCTCATTTTCTAGTGATGTTTTTGAACCTGCTTAGTCAAGGGATATTCATTCAGCTTTATAAATGTTTTCCTCAGCACCAGCTAGCTAACACAGTTTAGGAATTTTTCCTCTCGTGTGACAATCTGTGTTACATAGTATGTCTGTTGTTGTATAACCTAGTACATAAGCATCCTTACATTCTTTTATTTTAATTGTGTGTACACGTGCACACACACATAGAGACACACAGCTCTTTACCCTAATGTATCTGTCTTGCCACTTTGCTTTGCTTTTTAACGTATCTTGTCCCTTGCATTACAATTTGTGGACCTCAGAGAATCAGTGCGTTTGATTTGCAGCAAGCCAGTAGCCCGTTCACGCCTCATTCTTTCTGCTCCATCTTCTATCTCTGATATCTTTTCTTCCTTTCAGTTGTTTCAGGGGCAACTGTTTCCAAAGCTGGTTTAAAAATATCTTCTTATGTTGTCGGTGATATTTGCACACATTGTTTACTGCTATAGAAAGGAAGATATAATCATGAAAATATACTCTAAGAAATATGAAGAAGTGCCTCTTTAAAAATGGAATAAACACAGTGATACTGGCATATGCATTGTATTTGTACTCTCTTCCAGAAAGTAAATACATGCATCTGTATTGTAAGGGTGAACTATAGGTATCATTTGAAGAATATTTGAAGCCTTGCTTTGAGTCTGCTCATATTGTGTTAAGTCTCTGTTGTGTAAGTTAAATACAGTAACTTTAATACATGTTAATAACAAACCTGGCACTATACAAAAATAATATACAAGTATTAAACAGAGTTTTGCAAGCAAGTTTTTGAAGTGGGCATGCATGATTTCATTTATTTAGACACCAGTTTGCATAAGTATAGACAGAGACGTGTCTTAGGTCTTTTCATATAAAGTGCTTATTTACTTCATAGTACCAAAAATTCATGCATTGATAAGCAAGAAATCCAGACTCTTAAGTTCTTTTAATATTATTAACTAGGTCGCATTGTTAAACTAAAGATCTGAGGTTTCCACAGTATTCCTGAGGGAACAGATGCCCTTCTACAGCATCAAGAAAATGGAGATTTGTTTGAGATATTGGGGAGTATGTTTGTGACTCCACAAAAGAAAACCTTTAGAACCATGGAATGTATCTTCAGGGACTGGCTTCCTTTGCTTCTACAAATAACCAAAAGGTTTATGGACTTATCTGTGGTCCTTTAAAGAAATTACATTAAGAAAAGTTGCTGAGAGGCTGTACGTTCTTGTATTATTTTATTTAAAGGTCTATCTTGTCTGGTTGGTTAATAATATCTCTTTTGCTTCTATTTTTTGTGTATATTAATGCTTACTTGAAAAGTTGACATCAGCCATGAGGACATTTCAGAAAGAATTTCGACACACAAAATAAAATGAACAGAGCTCTGGCATGATGTTTGAACTTTCATATCTAGTATTACAATTTTTACATCAGTTAACTTCTAGGCACTCTTACATTCCATTTAGATCTGCTGTGTAGATACATAGCCTAAAACATAGCAGTGCATTTTACACTAGTGCGTCCATTAAATCACACAAGAATAGGCAGATTATATACAAATGGAATGGAGCAAAACACGATTGCTTACATCTCCAGGGTGTGCAATTATCTTCAATATTGAAAAGAATTTGTTTTCTGATTTTTTAAAATCTTTGTTAAAAAAACATCTTACCATATGCTATTGGAACTATTTGGCATGATTTACTAATGGACAAATAAGTGAAACTACAAAAGAGATTTGGCTTTGCAGCATTATTATATTACAATCCTAATGTTTTAGATAATATAATGTATTTTATGAATTTGGGTTTTTATTTTCATAAATATCTGAATACCCCCGCACATGAAAATAGTGCAGTGAAGTCTATTATATACTAAATATAGGAATGAAATCTCCTGGGTTGTAAGAAAAAATATAAAGCAGCAATTTTGTGGATTAAAACATTCAAACCGGACCTTTTCTTTTTCCAGAAGAAGAGGAATGCAAATGAAATTGCTGAAGTAAAAAAGAAAATTAGAAACAGAATAATTGTAGAACTTTACTACACTAAATGCATTCTAATGGTAAATAGTAAAAATTGTTACAATTTAGGTATTTTGTCACTATTTGACTTAGTTTTAAGTTTCAGTGAAAGTGTTTCTGTACTTAATGGTATCAACGCATTTATTCGGTCAAAATTATTTTTTTGTGCTACATGAAATATGAACCTAGATGAAAATCAAAATAAATTTTAACAATAATTTTACAAGTGAATCAATCCTCAACTATTTTGAAAAATTGCAATGGGCTATTTGTTTACATAGAACCAACATTCAAAGTACTGTCTTGGTTCTAATCCAGTTTGTCTATTTCACATTTGCTTTAAAACACAACTCAGAAAACCAAATCATTTTTTATTTCAATGCTGTCCAGGAAACAAAAACAAAAACAAAAGTCTCTAAGAGGAAATGACACAAGTCCTTGAAGAATACTAAAGCCATTATTTACTCTTTGGCTCAAATGGCATTACTGTTCACTCCTGCACACTTTTTACTACTGTACACTATTTACTATTTGACCTTTTGAGGGAATTATTTATTTGGATACAGTATTATAAGCAGTATAATATAATTTTTGAATAAGTATGCATTTGTTTTTTACAAAAATATTTATTTTGCATATGTTAGATGTTGAACTTGGTGGTCTTAGATCAGCAGCAACTGTAAAACAGAGATGTCTAAAACCTTCTTTAAAATTGACAACATGTTTTGAGAGGAATTATGGTTAGCTCTTTCAGTTAGGATACCTTAAATTTTCTGATATTTGATGTTTGGAGCTTAAAGTGGAAAATATATAGTAATTTGTTTCATTAAAATGACATTTTCGGTATTCTGTAACTTCTGGGCAAACCTAAAGGATAGTTTGAACATTTAAAATTACATATAGCAGAAGAATGATCAGCAAATAAAATAAGTAGGATTTTCATATTTCCACATAAAATTATTGAATTAGACAAGAGATTAAGTTCAGACATTTGAATTACAAAAAGCTTTGCTTTAAATTTAAAAAAAAAAAGCTCAGGTCAAAATATTAAGTAAAATAAAAGCCTGATCTGAGAAAGAATGCTTACTTAACAGATCCACTGAGTTTCTGTCATTTTCTCTACTTGTGGACAAAAAAAAAAAAAAAAAAGAAATCATCTAACAAGGTAAAAAAGACTCAACTAACGTACACTTACCTGGAATACTGTTCTGTAAACCTTATGAATTTATTTGGCCCAAGCTTGGATGATTTTCCTGTATATAGCTTTTGAGGTCATCAAGAGTCATTATTGCTGCTTCTTACTAACGATATGTCAGGAGGAACCGTTTTCAGCAGTGTCTGCAGAAGTGTTCTCATGGGAATGAACCCTGGACAACCACATGATGCAAGAAAAGCCAGGAATACAACCTCCATTCCTTGTTACCCAAAAGTGTATTCCTTCTTCAGAAAGATCAAGGAAAAGATATTTTTAATTACAAACAGAAAATTGTTTCAAAAATCAAGGGTTTCTGATATTGAGAGATAAGCACTTGACCAGGGAAGAGCCTATGGGGAGGTGAAGGTCAAGTCTATTGTGTTTCCTCACAGCAATGCCATCATCAAAACCTGTGTCTCTGAGCATCACTCCTTCCTCTAAAAATAAAAATAAGTATTCTCTCTTCTTTCTTTTCTAGTTGGTATTATAAAAGTATCCGAGAGAAACCATATATACTTCGTTGGCTTTGAAGAAAAAAAAATGCAGTGTTATGCACATATAAATATAATTCACTTAGTTGCATATTATTTAAATATTTGCATGCTGATTTATAAATTATTACCTAAAGTTTAAAAACTATAATTACGAGGCTTTAGTGCTAGAAAATTGTTAATGTTCTTTGTGTCTGGGATTCATGGAGAAGACAGGTACTATCCTTTTATCTGCATTCATGTGTCTAGCATTTTTAATTGACTGTCTAAGGGACATGTCACATTTAACATTTACAAACCAGACTTCTCCACTTTATTTATTTTTATTTTTTATTTTTTTTTGACTTCTCCACTTCAGCCCTGAACGTGCTTCCCTTTTAGTCTTCTCATCCAGTGTCAACTCCAACCTGATGGTTAGGACCAAAAGTGTTGGAGTCATCCTCTCTCCCTCTCACCACTGCATCTAGCCTGCTAGCTCCTACTGTTGGCTCCTCGTCAAAATATTCTTATCCTCTGACCACTTTTCCAGCCTTCATCACCACTCCCTTGGGCCAAGCCTTCAACATATTTCACCTGGAATATTTTCATAATCTAAAAACGAGTCTCCTGGCTTATACCCTTAGCTCCTAGAGTCAATTTTCAGCACGCCAATGAAAGTGAGTCTCTTAAATGTAGCTCAGATCGTTTCATTCTTCTCAGAACTCTCTGAAAGAGTAAGACCTGAAGTCCTTGCAGTGGTATACATGCATGGGTTGTTATAAAGTCAGTAAGCACCACCATACTGATTTCTGATTGGGCTGACGTTTTTGCCTGTACGATGCAGAAGTAGTTGTTAAAAGCTTTAATTTATTGCTTTGGAAGTCCTCTCACCCTTGACCTTTTCTGGGATCATCTCTTAAGAATCTCTCCTTAAACACTTTGCCACGCTGTTATCCCTGCTGTTCCAAGAGCTCATGCCTGCACCTCAGGACTTCTCCACTTCTGTTCCGTTTGCCTCTTCTCCCAGTCATCTCCATGGTTGATTCCTTCTTCTCCTTCAGATCTTTGCTCAAATGTCTTCTTCTTGGTGAGAATTCTCTTTCCCAGTTATAAATGAAAGAGCCCTGTGGGGCTTTACATTCTCCTTTTCTGCTCTATTTCTCCTCCATAGCATTTATCGCCTAATATATCATATAGTGTATTTATTTTATTTTGCACTTTTCGCCAGTAGCATTTGAACTCCACAAGAGCAGGGGTCTTTGTCTGTCTGTTTATTGTTGCATTACCAGTGCCTTGAACAATGCATGGAACTTAGTAGCAAATAGAAAAAGGTTTTATGCTCTTAATTTGTTTCAGCAATTCATATCATAGCTAATAGCATGCATTAAAGGAGAGTTTCTTATTTTCTTAATAAAATCTTGTTTTTAATCTTCAAAGGGGAAATTCTACTCTTGCTGATGAAAATGGACTCATAAACCAAAAATTATATCCCCTTCTTTCTTAATCTGGTCTCTATCTCAGAGCCTAAATTTTTCATCAGTGTTTCAGGAAATTACTCACAGGTCGTCAGGCCCTGTATCTATTATATGCATGACTTACTCTTTGAGAGACTGCAAGATACCTCAGATGAAAGTCATGTTAAGATTAAAACCATGGTGAATTGTTCTTTATTGATTATCCTGGTTAATATCAATTTTTTAAAAAATGCCAGGAGTTAAAAGACCATAATTCCTTTAATTTAAGAAGCCAGTTTGAGAGTATATTCCTTGATAGTTACTTTTACTGGAAAGAAGAGGAAGAGGAAAAGGGGGGGGAAACTGTGATCACACCTTCTCTGCAACGATTATGAGATGAATGAGAAAGTATTTCGGTGTTTCTAAGATCTTTCCATGATTTAGAAATCTATATTTTACATCAGTTTAGTCTATAAACTCTTCTAACAGAAGTCTTACATCAACTGGGTTTTATATTCGATATCTTTAAATTTTCCTATGTTGTAAATTTATAGTACTGACCCAAGACGATGGGAGTTATTCATGTTCATATATTCTAACTTACTTTCTAACTTCTCCCTTCTCTTATTTGAATTTCAGGTATCATTTTCTGAACCTTCTAATCACACTTGCTCTTAACATTCTCAATTTGTAGTGAAAAGTGTTTGTAATCATAAGTTCAAATTAACACAGAAAAATACAGAGAGGATAGCAAAAAAATCATCTCATATCATCTCACAACCCCCAATAATCCAAGTTAACATGGGTTGAACATTACCCCAAATACAGCTTCAATGAAGAGACTGAAAAGACAGATCAGTAGTTATGTAAATAGATAGGCCATTCCGTTGATCAATTTATATGCAAGTAAACTAATAAAGAGGCCCTAGCATTCATGTTCTTTTAAAATAAAAAGTATGAAAACAACTTTTATTTGAATTAAAGAGCAGAAAGGAAACTAAGATAAATTAAGAAATTGTTCAACTTCTAGTAAATATTACTTTGTCAAACAAGTTGCTATTTGAAAAGATCCCCTTCAGTTTAAGAAAAAGTATGGCATATTAAGAGGTGTATTTTTTATTTAATAATCTTGTTGATTTTAGAGTATATGTATTGATCTACTGCAACGAAAGAAGTGTTACTGCTTTAGAAAAGACCTCCAACGAAATTGTGATTCATAGTGAAAACAGAAAACTTCCTTGTCTTGCTTCTTATTACAGGACACCCCATATTTTTATTGGACTGACTTCTCCAAAATTTCAGTATTTTAGATGTTGGTTTCTGGTATGATAGATTTCTGATTTTTATACTTTGCAGTTTATACTTTTATTCTTACAAAACCTATGTTATTCCTGTTTCTCCAAGGCATTGTTTTGATTTTATCTACAGTGTAATGCAGTAAGTCTCCAGTTATATAATCTCCTATGAGGTCTTCTATTAAAAAGACACTGAAAACAAAAGATTGGTAGGTGATATTAAGGAAGGAACTATATAACTTAAAGAATAAGGATAGATGTTTGAAAATATTTTCAGAAGTCAGTCAGTCTTTTAGTGGCTTTGTGATGGTCAGGGGTTGTGTTTCTCTTTGTGCATATAAATATTATATATGTATTTATGTAACTTGTCATAAATACATTATATAAATACATTAATTGACAAGTTACCTAAACATAGTAAGTCCCCTACGTATGAATGAGTTCGGTTCTGAGCGTGAATTCCTAAGTTCAATTTGTATTTAAGTTCAACAGTGGTAGCCTTAGATACCCAACTGACACAATTGGCTGTGTAACACTGTGCTATAATAGATTTATAATACTTTTTACACAAATAATACATAAAAAACAAACACAAAAATAAAGCATTTGTGGTATTACAGTACATAACCTTGAAAAGGATACACACCCATGACAATGTATGCCAGGCACATGAAGTAACATGTGATTGGACATGTGAATGCATGTTTGCATCTTTGGAAGTTTGTAACTTGAAGATTCATATGGAGGGGACTTACTGTATATGGCAATCAGGGTTAACATAATTTGGAAAACTGTCTCTAAAGAACAGACTAATAACTCTTGCTCAGGAATAAGGCAGAAAATTTTCTTGTGTTTCTTACTATTTGATCTTTGGCAGTCTGAACAAGTGGAAGCCACTTGCCTCTGTGACATCCTTTTCTGCCAGTCTTTAAAATTGTGTTTAGCATCACTTCAGAAATAAAGAAGTCAAGCTCAAATATACACAATACATGAAAGATACTATAGTTCATATTCTCTTATATTGAATTGTGTTTCTTTTCATAATTAACTTTTAAGAGTGAGTCGGAAGAATATATTCCTTGGTAAACTTTATTAATTATTTCCACTTTATAATGGATTTAGAAATTTTATAAAGCAGGTCATTGTTTATTGTATTCATAAAACCATTATGTCAACATTTGATTTTGTTTTTAAAGAGAAATTATTTCATTGTCTTTGTTGATATATATGGAGATGAATGAAGTTCTGTTAAATAAAATGTCACTAAATGAAATTTTAGATTCAGAAATGTGGATTTGTTTATGTCTTTAATTTTTCATCATAAACTAAACTGTAAATTTAGAAACATTATATCAAGTAGCTATGAATAAATTTGTCATTAAAATATAGAGACACATGAAAGTCGTGTTAGTATTTGAAAGCATAAAAGGCTTTTAAAGCTGATTTTAAATGCATGGCTATAGTGTAATGTTACTTGGTATTTATTGTTGATTTTATATTTTCTAAAATCAGTGTGAACTCCAAATTACTAGAAATACCTTCCTGACTTCTATAGTGATAGAATGGAGTTACAAGACAATGTCAGTTATAAAATCTTCCCTTTAATTCAGTGGGGTAGATCGAATGATGATTTCAGCTTATTTCATTTTTTTACGTTAACAGACTTATTGAGCACTTACTATATCACGGATACTATACTGGCAGCACGGGGGTGAACAAAACAAAACCCCTGCCCTTCTGGAAGTTACATTTTAGTGGAGAAGATGTACACCAACCAAGTCAGTGTTGTCAGTGCCATGAAAACTTACTAGTTTAATTGTGTGACCTCTGGCACTGTGTCATCTCATCTGTAAAATGAAGTAATAATGTACTAACGAGATGAGCTGGAATTGCTGTGTATCCTCTTGACAGCCTGGCTCCTTCCTTTTTATGGAAAAGCCTAATATAATCTCCCTTATCCATGTTATTTTGGGGATGGCTATTGGGGTCTCATGGCTTCTGACTTTCTGCTCAGAGCTGACAGTGGTGCCAGGGCTGTAGATGCCCAGGGCAAATGCATCACATCGTCAGTGTTTTTCAGGGTCCTCCTGAGGTACTGGCTCTTGCAAAATTTTGTCTCTTAAGGTAAATTCCATAGTGTTTAACTCTTTATAACTGAAAAATGAACACTGATTTTCTACCAGAAAAGAAGACAAAAAAGAGCTAAAGCTAGAAATATTCCGATTGCACAATTTAATCTTTCCATTTAACGGTTATTTCCTATGATCCACAAGCAGAACCACACACTTCTGGTTTTCATTGATGACTTTGAATATATTTTATGTTGTACAGTTGATGGAATCCCCAACTGTTGTGGTCGCAAAAGATGCTAATTGAGGTAGTATTAAAAGGATCATTTCCTACTGGTACGTGAAATGGATTGAGAATTTTTGCAAAAGGGTTATATTAAAAACTACCGTGAGAAATTCACCAAGGGAATAACGAGCAGAATAGAGGAATGCCGTGAATATTGATTGTAACTCATCTAGGAGGAGCCGTGAGCAAATGAAAGTTTCTTTTAGGGAACAAGCCAACAGATTACATCTGTCTTAAGGAAACGTGGAATTTCTATTCATACAAAAATCACTAAAGGAGACTGACTATGTTACTGCAGGCTTGAGGCTATGTTAAGAAACACAAAAATGGATTTTCCATTCACATCCTGATTTTCATAAAGAAATACTTCAGGCCACAAATGATTGATTCATTAGATTTATGAAGACAAAACCCCAAAGTGTCTTTTGTGGTCATAATAACGCTTCCTGTTTCTGGAGACAGGAAGGTCTAGATAACATTCAGATGGCTTTTTTTAATGAACTGATTTATTAATGAAGTCTTTATTAGTTTATTTCCCTCCCTGATTGTGTACTGAAAATTTAAGTCAATCTCTAATAATAATACATTGTGATTTTGCACAGCTTATTTCCTAACAGTTATTTGCAAGCATTTTTCTAGAGCAAAGAATTTTTAACTTTATTTTGTCACATTGTTCTTTTGTCATTTAATGGACATTATAGAATGTTTAATAGTTTTTAACTATCGCCTCAAAAATAGTAAAGCAAACTCTAGAAATAATTCAATAATTGTTTAAGAACTGGAAGTATCTAAGCACACATGTCTTTAAATTTAGGACAATTAGGAAATTTGGCAACTATTCAACATATTTGATTAATGGAGACTGTCAAACTGATAAATATCAACTCATAAAAGACTAAACAAAGCACCTCCTTGTTCTTCCTTACCCCAACCGAAAGCTACTTCTTTTCTCGGTTTGGCAATAAAAAATGCTACAGCTGGAAGATCTTTTTGAAATTGGACGATTCAAGTCTTTTATTTTATTAGTATGTGAATGAAGACCTATAAGGTCTGTCTTGGTAAGTCACACAACTAGTTAAGAGAGATTCTGGTCCTGGAACTAAGGTCTCAACCAGTCTAGTTATGCTTTATTGCTTTTAATAACCTCCCCCTGGCTGTCCTAAACTTTTTTCTATCAAACTCTGTTCTACTGGTATTTGACCCCATTTTGTTTTCCCTTTACTGTTAATTCTGCTTAGAATTATTCATTATATTAGATAAACATCTATCTACTTATGCAAATGGGGTCACGCTCAGGAATCTTCCCGTTAGAAACAGATTGTACATATCCACCACTCCCAGCCTTACAGGATTTTAGCAAGCAATAGTTTGGGGATAAGCCTAGTCTGGTGGGAAGGTAAGATTTCATCAGGCCTGTGTCTACATCAAATGACAGTCACTCAGGGAAGGCGATTTTCTTGTGCTAAGAAGCACGTGCTCCCTGCCCAAGAGAAAAAGAAAATGTTTTGTCTGCGGGCTTTCACTCCCCTTGCCAACAGCCTTTTTTGGGCCCACCGGAAGGGAAGCAGCTCAACACAGCTACTGGAGTCAGCTCTTGACTTTCTTTTCTGCATCTGTGGATGAATTTAAGGCAAGTAGGTGGCCAGGATGTTGGACACTATTCCTGTCGTGATAGCTGCCAAGCTACTGTGCAATGTATCCGAGAGCTCTGGTACTGCAAGGGAGAGAGAACTTCCCACAGGCCGATTCAGGAATCTGCCCTATTAAATTAACTTATCAAATGCTTTTCTCGCAGGATTTACAATTGTGATTAACAGATAGGGTGTGCCCAAGTCTTAAAAAAATTGGGGAGAGATTATAGCTCTTAATAGATCGGTTTAATCTAAGCATATGAAAATATTTAATTAGGTACTCTACAAGGGAATAAAAGGATCCCGCATCAGATTTTACCTGAGATCTTCTTAGCATTGCTATTGTTGAGTTTGGAAAAGGGTGGCCGTGGAGCTACTTGGTTGTTATCATTTTACCTAAAATTTTAACTGCTTTTTCTATGGTTAAAAACAATGTGTAAAAAAATTGTATTAGACCCATACTGAAGGTATAAATGTGAAACAGAGTCATACACCTTTAAAATAATGCATTTTTAAAATGCTGTATTTATGATGCTATTCTATTCTAAGCCGAGGGTAATCTATTTTAAATATGATTTCTTTCTGAGAAAAAAAGAAGTTACGGTTAAAAACAGCACAGCTCCACACATCATACCATGTACTATAAATTCCAAATGTATTCAAAATTTCACATATGAGAAACAGGAGACCATAAAAATCACCGGTACAAAGCATGAAAGAATGCCTTTATACTGTTACTGTAGGGGAATTCGTGCCTACGATTCACATTCAAAAAATAAAAATAAATTTGATCGAGTGGAATTTTAAAATTTCTGCATGGAAGAAATCACAACCAAAGCCAAAGACAACTGACAGACTGGGGAAAATGTTCAATTCATATTATAGACATAGAGTCAATATCTCAAATACATTAAAAAGCTTCTAGGAATTAATAAGAAAAGAAAAAAACTTAATAGAAAAATAGACAGCTGATACGAACAGATGGCTCACAGAAAAGAAAATATAGTGGCTCTAAAAATAAGAAAAGACGCTACTCCATACTCAAAATGAGAGCGACAAATTCAAACTCTGCAGTAGTTTAATAACATGCTTTCTTAAAGAGACTGAGGGAAAAATCCCTCACATTACTTTTAGCAGAATACACTGATATAATTTTTATAGATGACAATTTAGCAATATCGATTAAAACTACTGTCAAAAGTATCTTTTGAACCAGACATTTTACTTCTAGAAATATATTCTTCAAACATATTTGGACACTTGAGAAATTTATGTACAAGGATTCTCATAGGTAATGGCAAAAAAAAAAAAAATTGGGGAAACTAAAAAATGTTAAAAATATATAATATAGCTATAGAGAAGGTACTATACAAATATAACCTGCAAAAAATGATATGGTCATTCCAAAGTATACTATAAAAATCTTTAAAAGTGAGAAAACACTTTATGTACTGAAATGAAAAGTCTCTAAGGCATTGCAGAAAAAAAGCAAGGTATAGATACTGTGTAGTATATGTGACATTTCATGTAAAAATGAGGGAACAAAAATAAATGTTTATATTTGTGTATTCTTAAGGAAATGCAGAAGGTTATGAAGGGTTAAATAATTTTGGTTATTTGCTGGGAAGGGTTAGAACTTGGATAAATTGTGTCAGAGTTAAGAAGGAAATTTTCACTTTTCACCCTCCTGCAATTTTTTAAAAATTGCTGAGCTTTGTGAATGTGTTATCTACTGGAAAATATGTATATTTGAGTCAGGATTTCACTCTGTCATCCAGGATGGAGTGCAGTGGCATGATCATGGCTTTCCCCAGCCTTGACCTCCTAGGCTCAAGCCTCCTAGTAGCTGGGACTACAGGTGTTTGCCACCACGCCCGGCTAATTTTTTGGATTCTTTTGTAGAGACAAAGTCTTGCTCTGTTGCCTAGACTGGTCTTGAACCCCTGCCCTCAAGCAATCCTCCTGCCTTGGCTTCCCAAAGTGCTAGAATTACAAGCTTGAGGCACCATGCCCAGCCAAAAATATTTTTTAAAAAAGCTTAAGAATCTTTTATTGCCTTACATCATTTTGGCATTGCTAGTAGTTTAGTTTGCTGTGTGTGTATATGTGTGTGTGTGTGTGTGTGTGTGCCTGTGTGTGTGTGTATACAGAAGGACTGTTTATATGTTCATGTATTCACATTCAGCCTAGGATACAAGCCACTATCAATTGTTTCAAATCCTCTTGCATGTCTCCACAGCATGCCTTCCGATTTCTGCTTTAAAGTTAACTATCCCATATTATGTTATTATCTTTATTTTCTCTATAGTTTACCACTTGTATGTTTCTTTCTAAAATAATACCTTTACATGTTTGAACTTTATATAAATGTCTTACCATATGCGTTTTTCCATAACCTTCTGTATTCACTCAATAATGTCTTTAAGATTCATTCATAATGTCATACTGAAGGTCACACCTTTTTACTTATGTAAATTTGATTATCTATAAAGAGCTCATGTAAGATTTGAATTATCTCTTCTTTGAACGTTTGGTAGAACTCAGTTAAAATTATCTGGGACTGGAATTTTCCTTATGGGAATATCTAAATTATTAATCTTATATCGTCTATGATTTTAGGACTATTCTGATTTTCACTTTCTGATTGAGTCAGTTTTGGTTATTTCCTTTTCTAGGAATTTGGTCATCTTTACTGACTTTAGAAAGTTATTTGCATATATTTAATAATATTCACTACTTTTAAAAATGCGTATGCTACTACATTTGTATTTATCACCCCTTTCTATTCTTCATATTATTAATACATTTTTATTAAAATTGTCATAAGCCCCCTTTCTGTAGCTTGCTTGAAACTGTTGTATTTTTGCTTCCTATTTCACTAATTCCACTATAAGCTTTATTGTTTGCTTCTTTTTTGTTTAATTTTGTGGATCTTCTTTTTTGAAAAAAAAAAAACCTTGCTAATTTGGGTTCTAAATTATTAATGTTAAATCTTTCCTATTTTTAAATATTAAACATTTTGAAAGCTATGGATTTTCCCTTGGGAAGTATTTTTTCCAAAACATTTGACATTTTTGCCTTTCACATTTAATCTTTGATTTATGTGGAATTGATATTTGTTTGTAGTGAATGGGTGTAGCTCAAATACTTCCCCCATAGAGCCAGCACATAGCCTTAGCTTTAGGTAATTATTCAATGTTCAGTGTTTCAAATGATCCAGCCTTGAATGGGGCTCTAGGCTTTACTTTGTTCTTCAAGCAACTGTTCAAACCAAAACTTTAGGTGAGACAAAATCAGCAGAAGGTCAATGCCTGATATCCTTCCTTGGATTTTCGTGCCCGTCTTATATTTATAATCTGAAGATTTTCCTTATTTTCTTGTCGGTTTAGTCTTATTTTAAAAGTTTGTTTATATAGCATTTCTACCTATTTTGTAAAGGGAGGGGTTGCTAGCATATCTACATATCAATAGTATGGAAGACTGTCAAATAGAATGCCATAATAAGAACTTGGGACTCCAGCAGAATAAAGGCATTGAAATACGAATCCTAGTTTAGTTTTTTATAAATTTACATGATAGGAACATTGCTACTTCTTTTATGTGTTTTTTTTATCACCAGTGCTTTTGACATGATCTGATATTGTACATTCAAAGAAAGAAAAGATAATATTATGGGAGTAAGAAGTAAAATAGCCACTGATTTAAAAATAAATATTCTAGACATTGTAGGTATAGGTTAAATAAGATATTCTATATTGGTTGGAATTGACAGCAAGTTTCCTTGGAATCACAGTTGCATTTATTTTTCTCTTGCAAATTATTCGCATATTGGCCTAGGTAAAAGCTCTCATATTCACCTCTACCTGCTGTCTTCTATAATGTTAGGCAGAATTTTCTGAGGGCTCAGATACGCAGAAAGTGTTCAACAGGGAGCCTGTCGTTTCTCCTCAATTCCTTTTTCAAACAATCACACTGCAGAGATGGATTCCCTTTGGGATTATAGGAGGCAGTGTTAAGATAACCAAAACTCTCAGGTGGGATTCTTTATACCTCTGATTTTTTAGAACTTCCAGGTTGCCTCTAAAGCAGCTTCTTAACTATATCATACTATATCCTTTATAATGGGTGGTCAAAATTACACAATATTCTTTTTTTTTCCTTTATTTTAAAGATGTCGGGTACAGTTCAGTGTTAGTTATACAAATGTTTATTATGCAGGTACCCTTGTTGATGAGATGTGCCCCTCCCTCCCCTGGCAGTTTCCCACTACTGCCAATACTTTTCTTATAGTATTATGACAATTGTTCAAGGTCCGCTTATGATTGAGAACATATGGTACTCTGTACTTTGTTTCTGTGATACGTCACTGAGTATGATCAACTCTAAATCCATCCAAGTTGCTGCGAAGTCCAAATGTTTGTCCTTCTTTAATACTGAGTAATATTCCATTGTGCATATGTACCGCATTTTTTTAATCCAGCCCAGTTTCGATGGGCAGCATGGTTGCTTCCATGTTTTTGCTATTGGAATTATACAATATTCTTACAAAATTTGTCTCTCAGAAGATTTGCAGTGGTTTCTTGCCAGACGTGTCATTTGTTGACCAACATGAAACCTATCACAAGTTACTCAAAGCCCACAGTGACTTTAGGATTCCTACCTTGCCCTCTATGATTGTGTGGTTAAAAAGTTCAAAGTGGGTATTGCTAATATAGATATCTTAGAACAACTAATACTTATTTAAAAATTAGGAACAAACAAAGGTAACCATGTAAACCCTGATGACCTAAAATAGTGATCAGAAATGTGGTCTTTCATTTCCGACTCCTGAGTTTAAGTCCTTTGTGTTAGTCTACTAGGACTGCCATGTCAAAATACCATAGCTGGGTAATGTACACAACAGAAATTTATTTTCTCACAGTTCTGGAGTCTGAAGTCTGAGATCAAGATGTCAGCAGGTTTGGTTTTTTTCTGAGGCCTGTCTCCTTGGTTGCAGACGGCCACCTTCTCGCAGTGTTGTCTCCGGTGTTTCGCCACGTGTCCAAGTTTCCTCTTCTTCTAAAGACACTAGTCAAATTAGATGAGGGCCCATCCTAATAACCTCATTAATTACCTCTGTCTCCAAAACCCGTGGCAGTCTATAATACTAGGCGTTAGGGCTTCTACATACAAATTTTAGGGGAACACAATTGAACTCGTAACATTCACCCTTGTTTGTAATTTACCAACTGGAGACATCAGACCAGTTTTCTCTCTTTTGTACTTCTTGGGGATTGTTGTACTATTAATTGATAAGAGACATGCAAATCCTTTTGGGCAGTGCCTGGTCAACAGAGAAATGTTAGCTCTTATTATTATTATATAACAGAAAATCAGCATTTTTACATTTAAGTGAAAAGTTATAATACAGAGAAATAAGACAATAGTGTGGTGCCAATGTAAAGAAGAGTATCCAAAACAGAAGGCCATAAACCTAGTGCCTGTTTGACCCAAGTTTCTGTCTTTTATATTTACAAGTGTAGTGGCCGTTCCCAGGACCTGGAATCCCATTTGAAGACAGAAGGAACAAAAGCAGTGTTTTGGGCATGACACATGTGTCCTCACCTTACAGACCGTCCCTCTCTATCTGGTCTTGCTGCTAGGGAACTCATGTCTCATCGACCGGAGAATGCAGCTTACAGAGGGCAAAGGGGGGAGGGAAAAAAGGGCGGCGGGGTCATGACATTGAACCAGGGAGGCCAGAGGAGACAAGACTTTTCAGTTTAAGATGAGTATTATTAAAGAACATTGAAAACATGGCAAAAAGTTCCAAAATAATATTGGTCATTATGTTCACTATGTATGGTTGGCAGTCCAGACAATGAAATGAATGACTATTGATTAATTACTAAGTCACCAAAAACACTGAATTATATTACTTTACTTATGATTTAATACATAGCTTATTCTTTCAATTTTTTAAATAAAAGTGAAATAAAGGACAACATATTGTGTGCCAAGTACTTTTTTTTTTTTAATTAGAGTCTCACTCTTGTCACCCAGGCTGGAGTGCAGTGTCACATTCATTCATGGCCACCACAGCCTCGGCCTGCTGCTTTAGGCGATCCTTCTACCTCAGCCTTCCAAGGAGCTGGAACTACAGGCGCATGCCACCATGCCCAGCTAATTTTTGTGATTTATCGTAGAGACGAGGTCTCATCAAATTTCTCAGACTGGTCTCGAACTCTCAGGCCCAGGCAATCCTCTCACCTCGGCCTCCCAAAATGCTGGGATTATAGGCTGAGCCACCGCACCCTGCTGTCAACTACTTTTTTAATGAAAGGAAGATATTTTCAACTCATACTTTATTTTGATGAAGGTAATGATTTTCTGACTATGAGTTCAGTGTAATAAATGGTAGGAACAGAATTTTAAAGCTTAGTTATCTAATGCCTAAGTTATTTCTACTATAGTTTTCTGCTACTCAAAAATACAAAAAAAAAAAAAAAACTTGATATTGCAAAAAATTAATTCCATCAGGCTATTCTGCTTTCAAAATTCTAATTAATAGAGATTTTGCATATAATATGTTACAATGTGCAGAATATCAGGCATGTTATATATAACATGCTTTGAATAATCCAAGCAATTAGATGAGTTGTTTAACTGCTATTGGAATTGATCTTAAGTCATTTTATAGTGATAAAAGAATTCCTCTCTGTTATGTTTATGTAGTGCAATGTGGCTTTCATCACTGACACATTTGCAAAATGTGTCAATAAAAGCAAGATCTAAAATACATAGAAGATCTACTCCATAAAGTAGTACTATATATGCATGTTGACAGATTTTTAGTGCAGAGTATTGACTGATAATAGGAAAATTCTGATGTGTGTATGTCATTACTTCTATGTCAAGGGCAAAACTAAGAGAAAAGTATGAGTTGAAAATATGAGTAAACACTCTCAGATTCCTATTGGAATTATATATTAAATTCAAGCTACTTGGAAATCATCAGCAGGAAATGGCTTCTAATGATTTGTGGTAACAGAACAAATTTGGCATGTATTACGTGCGTTAGAACTTTAGAAAGATTTATTTTTTTAAGCAAAAGCACTTTACAGAAGAAGAAAAGCATGGGAAAGCTATTCACTGTTGACGTGCTATTCTCATTCAAGTGAGTTTTCTTAAGCCACATGTGCTCTTCGTGTGCAGAGACTGGAGACTCTGCAAGGATATCTTGCGCTCCTTCCTCAGAACAGGGTTGGTGAGTGAAGTAGACAAAATGCATGGCGTGAGAAGCATTTAAATGTGCACCCTCATCCTTATCTCCTGTAGTTTTAAAATACATCTTACACTGGCTCTGTTTGTCTGAACCTCCCATATTCCTCCTTCTTTGAGGTGGCATAGAAAAAGAGCTATTGAATAGGTTTTCTGGGAAGGCTGATAACCAAAGCAGACCTTTACTGACTGATTAGATTAATAATATTCTTCCTACTAGTTTCCCATGAATAAATGGGAACAGAGGTTTTGAAAAGATTAAAGTAGAAAGAGAGAGATGAAGAAATAGGTAAAATATATTTTAGTTTATTTAATTTGTTTTCTAGATGAAGCCTTCTAGAACAAAGAGTGGAAAATTATATCAGGGGAATTATCTGATTCTGCCTATAGCTAATTAAGTGATATTAGGGTAGATCAGCTGGGAAAATGCTCAGAGAGGTGTTCTTTATGGGACAGGAATGTATTATTGATGTAAATTGGAAAATCTCAAATTGGCCCTGCTTTTACTCCCAGGAGGGGAGGATAGGGAGCACTTCTTGATAGCCCAATATCTCACTTGGGTATGTTTTGCAATTTGCATGACAGCAGTAATTTGGCAGCCAGACACGGTCAATGGAAATTCTAAAAACTAATGATTCATGGTGCAGTGCTGTTTATGGGAAATTAATCCTAATTTTAAACCCTTTAATATATTTTTCCATGTGATTTCAGACCAGAAAAAAATGCATAGAAGAACTACAAAGAAAATACAAACTAAAGAGCAAAGCATTTGCTAATTTTTTAAAGAAATATAAATCCTGTTTTGCTCCGTTAAAGTGAATCAGTGAGTCTACTTGATAAAAAATATGTATAAATGGAGAAACAGGGCATCTATTTTTAGCAACACATACAAGCAATACCACAACTATAATGTGCATAATATATAAAAATTTTTAAATGCATAGCTTAGCAGACAAGAAAATAAGGGAAATATTCAAGATAAATTTTTTTAAGGTTCATAAATTATTTAATCATTCTTTTAAAAACTGTTTTATTTTAAATACGTGGGGAACAATTCAGGGTCAGGTATACAAATGTTCATTATGCAGGTACCCTTGTTGATGAGGTATGCCCCTTCCCCTGGCAGTTTCCCACTACTGCCAATCCCTCCTCCCTCCACCCCCTGCCTGAGAGTTTTCCTCTACTGCCAATCCTTTTCTTATAGTATTACGATAATTGTTCAAGGTCCGCTTATGAGTGAGAACATGTGATACTCAGTTCTTTGTTTCTGTGAAAGATCACTCAGTATTATAGACTCTAAGTCCATCCTAGTTGCTGTGAAGTTCATAATTTTGTCCTTCTTTATGGCTGTGTAATATTCCATCATATATATATTTTTTAATCCAGTCCACTTTGGATGGGCAACATAACTGGTTCCATGTTTTTGCTATTGCGAACAATGCTGCAAGAAACTTACGTGTGCAGGTATATTTTCATAGAGTGATTTGAGTTCCTCTGGGTATACAAAAAATTAAAATACTGCAGCATTTAAATTACACTAGGTGGTAGGTTTGTGGAATGGAGAAGTGGGAAGTGGGTAAGGAGGATTGCTGTTCTTGGGTTCAAAAAAAGGGGTAAGTCCTTTGCTCATTTTTCTACTGCGTTATCTACATTTTGTTTTTGGTTTTCAAGAGTTACTCATGTGTTTCAGAGTCAAGTCCTTTGTTGGATATGTTCATTGCGAAAAAGTTCTGATCTTAGACTGAGGTAGGTGTCACAAAGGTCTGTACTTGCATTAAAAGGGGGAGGATAGAAAAAAAATCCAGTCACTCCCATTGGGATACCTACCCTCATTAGGACCCTGATAAGTCTCAGTATAGGTTCTGGCGTCAAAAAAGAAGAATTTCCTTTAAGCATTCTTAGCCAGGGGCCTCCTTCTCTTTCATGTGGACCGAGGGTTCCAATTTACACTACTTGAGTGGTCTAGAACACCGTAATCAGAAATAACATTTACAAAGTAGTGCCAGATAGCAGTACCCGGGAATGCCTGCTGAAAGTAAAAGCACAACAATTCTGGAGAGACACGCCGAAGCCACGTTTCCAGATTTCTACATAGAAAAGTTTCTGGAAGAGAAGTTCATAATACAAAGATTCAAAACCCAAGAAGAATACATTTACCATGAGCAAGAATCATCTGCTGCAACAAACTGAAAAGCTTATTATTGCTCTTAAATTTTAGATATTAGAACTATCAAGTAAAGATTATAAAATAGGTAAATGTGTCTACCCACTTATCCATTCAACATTTTTAGTAGATTCACACACAGTTTTTTAATTTACTACATGAGGGACATGAATATGAAATTAAAAATTTTAAGAGAAAATACAGAAGATTCTCTTATACCAGGATAGGCAAAGAGTTCTTAACCCCTTCCTTAAACACTTGTAAAGGAAAAGAGAGAAGCTTGATCATATATTTATATATTTTAAGTTTTCAAACAAAGTTTGGAAAGAAAGACAAACCAGTGATGGCATGGGCAAAAGATACTTGTATAGATAATTTTGATTATATTAAAATATTAAAATCAAAATTATCTATACAGCAAAAGGTACCAAAAACAAACGTCTGATAAGCTAGAGAGCAGCAACACTTTTTGCAATGAACGTATCCAACAAAGAGTTTAAATCTGGAACACATAAGTAAGTCCTGAAAATAAAAAAGAAACTGTATAAAATGCAGTAGATAAGTGAGCAAAGGATTTAAGAGAAAATGAAGAAAGATGAATTTCAAAAAATGCATTAAAATGCTCACAAGAGATCAGAAAAATGTGAGTTAAAAATAACATCATGATAACATCACACGTCCATAGATTTAGAACCCAAAAGTACTTTGTAATACCAAGTTTTGCTAAAGTTGCTGGAAAGAGTATAATTAATGCCACCATTTTGGAGAGCAAATTGGGAATATCTAGTAAAATTTTAAATATGAAATTCAACCTGAGTGACATATTCCAGAGAAACTTTCAACTTACCCCTCAAGAGATTAGAACAAATATCTTCCCTGTGGTATAGTTTGTAATAACCAACAAATTAAAAACAACCGCAGTGTTCACCAAGAGAAGAATGGATAGTTACACTGTGAAATATTCTACCCTGGAATGCTATACAAAAAATCAAAAGAAAATAATTGGTGCTATGTGTATAAAAGGAAATTTTGGAATTATACCTATATTATGATGCCAGTTATATAGAATTTAATAAGACAAACAATAGTCTATGAAGCAAAAATATAAAACATAACAAACTCAAAAACCTGACTACCTGTGGGAAAGGCAAAAAGGAAGTATGGTCAAGCAGGGATTTAGAGGATCTGTAAATATATCTATGATATCACATTTCTTTTAAAAGATTATCTTAAATTCTTTTATCTTTTGATTAAGCTGTATGGCGTGGTCCACGAGTATTCATTTCCTGATTTTTAAAATGTTCTTGTATTCAAAAAAATTTCACAACACAAAAGCAAATCAGGGTTTTTGTTTACTTCACTCAGTATATAATTATTGGTCTGATAATTAAATCATTTAGGTGAAAAGTCATTATATTGACCTGCCCAAAGGGCTTATGTATGTTCATGTTTTCCATACCTTATATAATGTGGTTACACTAGGCCCAGGCCACATATAAGAGGAACATCATACTTCTAGGAAGCTACCTACAGAATAGTGCTCAGCCATCTCAGTGTTCCACTACACGGTCCTCCACACTGTTAATTCTCACCAAATGATTAGTCTGCAAGGCTACTGTTATGGACTGAATTGTGTTCCCCCAAAATATAATGAAGCCATAACCCGCAATGCAATTGTATTTGGAAATAGGGCCTGAAAGCGTGCCCCACCAAAATTAGATTAACCTTAGCTAAAGCCATTTTAAAACTGCTTAGCTCTGTCTTAGCTAATTACCTCCCTTGCCCTCTAGTCATTAACAAAGAACAGAACTGGTTTCTAAGAAGTAGCTATTGATAATTATCTTGCAATCCCCTGATACTGATTACTTTCCTATTCCAAGTATTCAATCTTCCAGCAATAAAGCAGCCTTTCGTGCATGACACAGATAGACCTCCTCACCATATGGGTTAGTCACATAACTATTGCCAGTTATGTGACTAACCCACCCATCTTCCTGCTTTCCATCACTGTGATGTCAGTTCCTATGCTTACTTGCCCCCTTTATGATGACATAAAACAGACCACCACCCGATCACCTTAATGACCTGTCCACATCACAGGAAAGGTTTCAAAAACATTCAAGCTCAAGCACCCACCACCATGCTTTTGTTAAGCTCTGGCCTAGCCATGATTTCATTAAGCCCTGTCTGGGTTATGCTCTTCTCAAAGCTTTGGCTCCCTCCCCAATCTGGGGAAACTGAATCTCCCTTTTTTCTCTTTCTTCAATCTACTTTCTAAATAAGCTGTTTTTCCTAATGTAATTTCTGTGCAATTCTTTGCCTCTTACCCATGACACCAGCCTATCCCACAGATTCAACAGGGCCTCTTAAAAAGTAATTAAGGTTGAACGAGGTCCTAAGTGTGGGGCCTTAAGCTGACTGCTGTCCTTATAAGAAGAGAAAGGGACATAAGAGATACACATACAAAGAAAGAAAGTCACAGCAGGACAGAGGTCTCTGCCTCCATAACTTAACCGCCTTCCAAAGTCCTCACCTCCTAATACTGTCACTTTTGGGATGAGGATTCAACATATGAATTTTGAGGGCACATTCAGAACCTAGCAGTCTTCAACATTGCAACAAACTGCTTCACAAAGGACAAAAGCTCATTTTAAGGAATGATAAAAGATAAACATCAACGTGAAGCTGTATAAACATCTTGTGCATTATCAGTAATTGGAAGAGAACAAAGCTGAAGTCAGACTCTGCTTTGCCCTGCCTTGTTTCAGGACACCTTGTACTCCAACTTGTGTTTGCTGATGACTCAGAGTGGTTGACATCTTCATAACACACCAATTAGGCCAGAGGAGCAGGGCTCTCACTGAACAGAAGCTGGCCCTCAAGGTGGTGTATACCAAGCAGATCTATCCTCAGAGGACTCCATAATCAGATTTGGGAAGTCTGGAAGGAGGCCAGGCTTTCTGTTCAACAGGAGTGGGCTGAGATTCAGATGTAAATAGAAGGGAAAGGCTGCCCTGGCAGTGGAAAATAACTACGTAGTCCTGGCTTGTCGATTTTGCATAAATGCAGCAATGATTCATCTCTGAGTGGATAAACATGTTTTCCAAAGTGTAAGTCAGACAGGACGCAATTCCCAGCTAGAAGGGCTTCATTACCAAAAGGCTCATAGAGAGAAGCTGCAGGGTCCATGCCTCCACAGCACTGGAAACAGATGGGTGTTAGGGGCACAGTTTTTGCTTTCAATGAAACGCAGACAGGGGGGAATTCTAGCAGTTCATTTGTTGCAGAGTAGTGAGTCTTTAGCCTTTCTTTCCTTTTAGTTTACTTAGTGACACAGCTCCATTGTCATAATCAAGTCTCACATTAACATTAGGCATGTGGGAAATACTCATTGACTTACCGACATAGTCACCATTGTGTCCCCTAGCCTCAGGGGAAAAAAAAGACCGTAGATTTCAGAATTCAAAAATATGGCTGGCATCATTGACTTGGGATCTGTGCAGAAAGAAATCAGGCACGTAGCCACCAGACAGATGCAGGAAAAATACCAAGTCCCAGCTTTTAAGGCACCATGTTTACAGGCTTTCTTTTAAATGCTAGTACAACCCGAGTTCACCACCATCAGCCCCCCTCCCACTGCTAGTCTTTCACGAACTGCTTTATAATTTTCAGGGGAATTATATACGTGATTGATTGCTCTGTGGGGTGTCTCAACGAATAAAACCAGTGGGTGGGGAACCCAATTCACTGTTTCTCCATAACAAGATTCATTTCAATTCCACTCAGCAGACATGCATTGGACATTTGGTGGGCCCCCTCTGGATGCTAGCATAGGCGTATAAATAAGAAGCAAATTTTATCTTTGAGGACCTTAGAACCCAGGAAAGGAGACAGAGGCACAAACACAAATTAGTGCAATGCAGCCTGAGAATTTGTAGAAATAGAAAGTATGATGAGGGAACTGATGAAAGATTCATTTTGTTGACTGAGAGTAGAATTGGGATGAAAATAACATTACAAAAAGCTGCAGATGGAAGATGATATTTGTGCTAGGTCTTAAAGCCTGAGAAATAGTTTTCTTCTTGGACTAGTGGAGAAAGACATTTAAGCCAGGTAAAGAGTGTGGGCCAAATCATGGCAGAGGGCTTTGTGTGAGATGCTTTTTGGGAGCAGTGGTGCAGCAGGAATGGCTGTAGAGTGTGGTTTTGTGGAGACCGTGTGGAGGCAAAACTAGAAAGGCATACTGCAAGCAGCTTGTGCAGTAAGTGGGACACATTGTAGGTGGGGTGGGAAGGTGGGGAGTCACAGAGTTGCCTTTTATACCGTGGGAGGTGGAAATCAAGCAAAGAATGCTAAGCCAGAAGCTGACAGGTCCCAAGTTCAGATACAGATAAACCATCTCATCCATCAATTTTTCCCTTCATTAAATTCGTTTGCGTTCTTCCGCAAACGTCAAACCTGCTTCTCACAAGGCTATATTTTAATCAAAAGCGCATTTATCCGGCAATACCTTCAAAGGAGAAGACAGAACACGAGAGAATGGAAAATCAGGAGAGTCATTTTTATCACCGGAATGAAAATGAACATTGAAAGGTCATTGTCCTGTCCTTTGCCTCTTGGGGCTGGCAGATCCAGGCACAAGACATCAAAGTTGGCACATCTTCATCTTCAGTGATGATAGTATCGAGATTCCTTCACAGCACACAATGGCCTCTTAACATGATGGCTTAGTAGAGGTGCCTCCCTGGCACATGTGGACCCTCTGCTTCTGTCTTCTAGCGTGAGCTGCAGGGGACTGCATTAACCATGATTTCATCCTTCTGTGCCTTTCCACATGCTGGTGGCTACTTGCAGTCATCTTTCCTCTAATCCCCTTTTTCCTTTCCTGGATAACTCTCATTGATCCTTTCAGCTCAGGTACAATCTATTCCAGAAAACCTTCCCTAGACATTCTGAGTCTGAGTTAGCTCCTCCCTTGTGGGCCCCCATTTATTTTTTTGAGTTGGAATCTCACTCCATGGCCCAGGCTGGAGTGCAGTGGCATGCTCATGGCCACTCCAGGGTTGACCTGTTGGGCTCAGGTGATGCGATCCTTCCACCTCATCCAAGTAGCCAGAACTACAGGTGTGCGCTACCACACCCAGCTTAATTTGGGGGGGAGGGCAATTTTCTTGTAGAGACCAGGTCTCACCGAGTTGCCCAGGCTGGTATCAAACCCCTGGGCTCAGATAGTCCTCTCACCTCGGCCCCCCAAAGTGCTGGGATTACAGGCTTGAGCCACCATGCCTGGCCCTATCCTGTGTGTGTTTATTTATACCACTTTCCCCATTCTATTGAAGTTGCCTAACTTTTTCCCAGGTGAAACAGCAAACTTGTGGTATGCCAGGCCCCATGTCCTACCTTGTTATTCTTGGTGTCATATACTCAGATGATCCCTAAATGCTTGCTAAATCTTATGAAACAGGGTGAGAAAGAAGGTGATAGATTTAGCGTTCCCAATTCTTAAAGAACAGTAAGATGAGGCCTGAATGGTTCTAAGCAGGTGAATACAGAGAAAACACAAAGAAAACATGTTCTTTCTTCATCATAGCAGAGAAACTAAATAGTTGGAGAGTTGGAACTGGCATACAGGGGGACAAAGGAGAGCAATACATGAAGAGGTTTCTATGTGCTTGGAAAAGGCTATCCGTTGTGGGCATAATCACCAGCCTTTCAGCTCCCCACTTTGGTTTCCAAGAAGGGAGAATCTTTAAAGGTTAGGGATGAGTGGACTCTTTAGAAGTCTAAAGTAAATGCTGCTGTTATTCCGTATCCTTGTTGCTTCCTAAAGCCTTGCGAAGCACTGGGAACACCCTACACAAAACAGCGGAATTTTAACAATGAACAGGTGTTTCAGATGATCCCAACTGGAACAGCAGTAAGTTTAGAGTTACTCTGCCAGAAACAGAAACTCACTGTCTTGGAACCAAGTTACGGACAGAAGTACAGAACCTGGGTTTTAGTTCCCACACCTCTCTCTATCAGCCTTGCATCCAACTGCCGTCTCATGCCGATCCTGCCTCCAAAATCGTCCTCATATCCATTCACTCATTTTTCTCTACCCTCTTCCTTCATCCTAGCTTTGGGACCATCTCAATAACCTTTCATTTGTCTTTCTGTGTTTAACCCACTTTTCTGAAGTGCAAGATGGCGTGCGTGTACCGATCCCCAAATTAAAACCCTCTCAAGGGAGTCTTCCTAATGTCTTGAGATTAGACACAAAACGTGGGGCGTAGACTCTGCCTCTTCCGTCTTGCATGCTTTTCCTGCTACCCACTTAGGTCTCTGCCCTGGTGCCTTTCGTAAACCGCTTCCTCCCATCCTTAATATTCTCTTCCTCTGGGTGCTTAGAAAATACGTATGGGGTTTCTGTTGCCCTGTGTTATAGTTAGGATGGTTGCTTCCTCCAGATCTCTCCAAATCTCATGCTGAGACGTGATCTCCAGTGCTGGGGGTCGAGCCTGGCGGGAGGAGGCTGGATCGTGGGGCGGGTCCCTCGTGAACTGCTTGGTGCTGTTTCCCTGGCAACAGGTGAGTTCTATTATTTCACGTGAGTGTTGGCTTTTAAAAAGAGCCTGGCCCCTGCTTCGCTCTCTTATTCACGTCCACACTTGCCCTGTGACGTGCTATCTCTCCTTTCATCGTCCACCATGATTGGAAGCTTCCTGAAGCCAGATGCTGGCACTCCTCGTCCTGTAAGGTCTGCAGAACCGTGAGCCCACATAAACCTCTTTTCTTTATAAACGACTCAGTCTCCGGTGTTCCCTTATGGCAATGCAAAATGGACTAATACACCATGTCACAAATGACCACAAATTTAGCAGCATAAAACAGTAGTTTTCAGGGGTCAGGAGTCTGGGCACTGTTAGCTAAGTGATCTGCTTAGGGGTTCACAGGGTTGTAATTAAGGTGTAGGCCTGGAATATGATCTCATTGAAGGTTTGGTATCACTTCCAAGTTCAGCGGTTGCAGATGGAGTTCAGTTCCTTGTGGACCTAGGAAGGCGATCCTTAGATCCTAGAAGCTGTCACCATTCCCTGTCCCGTGAGCCTCCCCACAGCATGGCAGTCTATGTCTTCCAGGCCAGCCGGAGAGCATCTCTGCTGCTTCCAGTCTTTGAATTCTAGATCTTCTTCGAAAGTGCAGACCTGATTGGTACAGACCTACCCAGGAAAAACTGCTTTTAATTAAAGTCAACCAGTTTAGGTAGTTTATATCTGTAAAATCTCTTTCTTTTGCCTTGCAGCCTAACCTAATCAAAAATCAATAACATTCTATCATGTTCACAAGTCCCACCCAAATTCAAGAGATGAGGTTTCCTAGGGTGTAACTCTTTGGAGGTCATCTTATAATTTTGCTGAACTCACCTGGATATTTCATTTCATTTGAGCTTATTTTCCCTGACCCTAACACTTAACCAAAACTGTAATTGGATTGGGGATCATAAGCGCTACCATACCTAGCACGTTCTATTAATGAATAAAGCGACAGTGAAGAGTGGTAGAAAATATGAAATCGTAGGCCTCTGGTCATCTGGAGAAGCCAACTCTCCTCAGAATTTTAGCCCAGCAGAGAGGTTGAGGCGTATGTGTGTGTGTGTGTGTGTGTGTGTGTGTGTGTGCCTATATCTGCTGTGGACTGAATGTTTGTGTCCCTCCCAAAATGTGTACGGTGAAATCAAAATCCCTGATGTGATGTTATTTGGAAGTGGAACTTTTGGGAAGTGATTAGGTCATGATGGTAAAAACCCCATGAATAAGATTAGTGCTCTTATAAAAGGGATCTTAGAGAACTCTCTCTCACTCTCTTATATTTGGAGACACAAAACCAAGAACAGCCATAGGCAAACCAAGAAGGAATGCCCTCACCGGACACCAGATCTGCCAGCACCTTGATCGTGGACTTTATAGCCTCCACATTGTGAAAAATAAGTATCTGTTGTAGTAGTTCAAGCTGATTGAGATGATATCTGAGTATGAAGTCTTCTGATTTATAAATGTTCTAATTAATTCAAATAATTAAAACATTCTCAGGGCCAATACTGTGGAGAAAAATAAATATATTTATAGTCAGGATTTGTCTTTAGTGCTATTACTTTGAAAATTTTGATTAAGTCATTTAATCACCTAAATAAAAATTTTAAGGCTGTTACTTTTAAAAAATACACTTTTATCCCTCTGGACTCTAAGTTCACAAGGACCTGGATCATGTCTGTCTTTTTCATGCATTTCAGAACTTAACACAGTTTATGATGCAGGGTAGATGATCAATATGTATTTATTGAATGGATTAAGAAATTGAAACATTGTACACTCCCAGCAAGGTAGATCTGGACTAAAATTTTGTGATTTAAATTAAAGTTACCAACTAGGCAATTTGATCTTTGGCAAATTACTTAACATTTTTGAACCTTCCTTTCAAACTGAGGTTATTTGTAGCTACTAATTTTATTGTAAGGACTAACTAAAATAATAAGAAATGACTTAACTCATTAGGGATGGCTCATGGCGTCAGTGGATGAATGTACAGTGTGTTTCAGCATTAAATATACAATTCTACCTGTTGGCAAGGTTGTGGAGAAAATGGAATGCTTGTACAATGTTGGGAATGTAAATTGTACAACCTTTATGCAAAACAGCGTGGGGATTTCTCAAATAACTAAAAACAGAACTGCCATGTGATCTTACTACTGGGTATCTATTGAAAGGAAAAAAATTATTAGATAAAAAGGATACCTGCACTTATATGTGTATCACAGCACTCTATCCGGTAGCAAAGATGTGGAATCAACCCAAGTGTCCATCAGTAGATGACTGGATAAAGAAAATGTGATATATATGACACACACACACACACACACACACACACACACACACACACATCCATATACTATTCAGCCATAAAAAGTAATGAAATACTGTGTTTTGCAGCAACATAGAGCCAGAGGCCGTGATCTTAAGAGAAACAACTCAAACAGAAAGTCAAGTACTTCATGTCCACACTTGTAAGTGGTTGGTAAATAAAGCATACGCATGAAGATATAGAGTAGAATAATAGACATCGGAGACTCACAAGAGTTGGAGGGCGGGAGGGGTGAGAAATTGTTTAGCGGGTATAATGTACACTATTCTGTTATACCAAAAGCCTAGACTTCACCACCAAATAATATATCCACGCAAAAAAACAAACAAACAAAAAAAACAACTGTATTGTGCCCCTTAAATTTATGCAAATAAAAAAATACTTGGTTTTGCCAGCTACTTTGTATAATTCCTGTTTTACAGTTACTGTGGTGGATGGACTCAATCAAATTCAAATGCAATATGAGAAGCTTATACATTTTAGTTTATCTATATACGATGTATGTGTATATATAAACTAAATGTGTATGTGTATATATACATATATGGCTGATAGTTTTGGTTAAGGGAAGTGGATACATATGTCCCTTGGGTCCTTGGCAGGGAGAGTAAGGAACAGGGAGCAATCTGATGCCAGCAGGAGAATGAGGTTAGGATGATGCATGCAGAATCTCTCATCTGTCTCTACACAAAAGTAACGAAAAAGGAGCTTCCCCCTATTAACAATAAATATTCTTAAAAGCAGTGAAATCCCAATTTATTGCTAAGTGCTTTATCCCACAAACACTAATAGAAAGAAAAATTCCTATTGTGCCTGGTGGATGACTTAAGTTCTGAATGTTAGTATCTGGAATATTTATAAGCACTACTTATAAGGAGACCATTATAGATAGCTTATAACTTATTATTAAAGGGTGATAAAATAGAGGTATAAAACAGAAAAAACAAGGTCCTCTTCTAAAATAATGAATGCTTTACTTAACAATAGTCAGATAACTCTACGTGCACAAAGACAAGAAAAGCCACAAGAAGCACCTCTGCAGAAAGATTGCATCAGCATTTTAGAACTATCCAGTACTTTTGTCCTTATTTCATCTTTTAGGCTTCTCTTGTGTCTGCAATAGAAGCTATTTTATTCCATTGTGCATCAGAAAGAGAAGAGAATGTGCTTAAGGGAATTTGATCCAATTAGTATTACATTGCTGACCTTTAGTAAGGAATACACTAAATGAATTGGAGAGTAGAATTGAAATAGATTGGTTCTCCGTAGCATATATGCTAAAGGTTTGAGTGTCAGAATTTAACTTTGTAATTACAAGCAAGTGCATTGTAGGATTTTATTATCTGAATTGTTCATAGCTATAGGGAATCATTTCAATAAACTGTTCTAAGGGGGGAAATACGATCAAATGAAGCTGAACCATATAACAAAATTAACAGGATGCATTTGGTAAACTTCTTCCTTCTAAATGCATTAATATCACCAAAGATGATCTTTCCTAGTATCTGCAAAAGCAGTGACAACTGCAAGAGTAAAGCACCTCCCCAGTTGTTCTTGTATTATTATAAAACGTGTGAAATTATATTACAAATTACTTCGTAAGACATTATCTTTATAATCTTCAAAATTGCTGTACTACGATCTGGTATATTTTTTTAATGAAATTTTAAGGATAGAAGTAAGCAGAAAATAATCTAGTTATAGAATAGGCCCAAATAAATTTCTGCTTTTTATATTTCTCAAGGTCATGACAATTCACTTTTTCCCTTTGGGGAATACTGCACTGGAAATAAGCCATAAAGAATAATTTCAACTACATAAAACAGGGCAGATTTAGGACTCAGATTTGGGAGTTCAACACAGTGGAATTCATTTTACACAGTAAATATGTTTCCAAAATTATGTATGCATGTGAACCAGCAGGGAGTGATTCGTGTACGTAAGTGATAGCTGAACGTTTTTAGGAGCAAATGATATTGTCCAGGAAATATTAGTATCCATCCTAGCACCTACTATGATATCCAAATATATCCTTTGGTCAATGTAAGAAGATATACCTAAAGTGGCCCTTGCTTGACTCACAGTGGAGTGTAGATAGTATCTTCAACTTCAAATGAAGCTGAACCATGTAACAAAATGAACAGTATGCCTTTGGTAAATTTCTTCCTTCTAAATGTATTAATAGCATCACGACTGAGATCTACCTTTTTGGAATGAACTATTTCGGAATGAAAGCCTCTGAAGTTATTTCTGTGGCATGGCCTGTGTGACCCTCACTTCTGCTCGAGGAGCTTGAAGGTGTGACACCCCTCATTGCTGGTGTGTCCAAATTGGACCATTGATGCTCTTAACATCTTTCCCTGTGTGCTCTGGATACTGGCATCCACTGCCATAGTCAAGGACATCACTCCAGTTTTCCCTTCATCTCCATCACCTTCTTTTTCCCCTATGGGATCATTCACATCAACAAAAACATAGGCTGTTTTTTTCCCCATCTTTCAAACAAATCCAAGAAAAACATTGACATTGACCTCACATTTCTTTCCAGCCATTCCCCATTCTTTGTTCTCTAGAGCAGATCTCTTTTAAAGTATTCTTGGTTTTTGCAGTCTCCACTTCACCTGTGCTGTCTCTTGAACTCATTTCAAACAATTTTCTTCACCTCTCTGCGAAAACTGCTAGTGTCAGGGTCACCAAAAACCTCCAGAGTAATAAATTGATAAAGCAAAATTCCAATCTTCATCTTTCTTAACTTTTCAACAACATTTGAAGTACTTTCTCCCCCTTGTGTGAAACTTTGTTTTGTCTTGGCCTCTGGAATTCTTATTTCGTCTGAATGGTTCTACTTGGATTGGATTCATCTTCCCCACCACTAAACAGTACACTCCAGGCTCAATTCTCAGCTACCTTCTGTCCTTAACTACATTTACTCTCCTTCATTCTCAAAATTTTAATATCATTTACATGTTGATGACGCATATTTATATCTTCAGTCCTGAATTATCTCCTAAGCTATATAACTTTATCTCCAAATTTCCACTTGGTTTATTTTCTTTAGAATATACGATAGCTATCCCAAATTAGCATATGCTAAAACACATTCTTGACAATTGTCTTTCAAATCTATTCCTTCTCTAGTCTTAAACAGTGGTTCTGGGGAAACTTTTGTCCCCCAAAGGACATTTAGCAATAGCTGAAGACATTGTTGGCATCGCAACAATGGTAGGCATGCTACTGGCATTTATAATATTCAAAATGCTCCCCACAACAAAGACATATCCAGCCCTAAATGTCAACATTTATCCTTCTGCTTCTCTCACCATCATGTCCAACCCATCAGCAAACCTTGTCAGCTCTACTTTGCAAATATATCTGGAATTAATCCTCACCCAGTCCAGTGCTCCTTCTCCAGTCTGTGCCATCATCACCTGGATTAATTCACTTCTTGTCCAACTGGTCTCCCCTTTTCCACTAGTGCCACTGAAAATCCTACACATTAGCAATCGTGATTCTATTGAAACAAGGTTAGGAGCCCCCAGAGGCTCAGAATAAAGTCCAAGGCTTTTGACTCTTCTTCATAGTCTATTTGACGTTTGCTTTTTAAATTCTGTCTCATTCTGGTAAACTACAAACTCTAAAAGAACAGTGACTCTTTTGTTGACTGTGGTACTCCAGAGCCTAGAAGAGGATAGTAAATATAGTAGGTTCATAGTACGCATTTATGGGTTGAGAATAACCACAAGACCACTTTTGCCTGATGGCCCAACCAGGTAGTAAGGATCTTCCAAGCACCACTATGTGGACAATATTAACTGCAGAACAGGCCATGAAGTGACATCAGAATATATGTTTTAAATGTTCCTTTTTAGTCTAATAAAGTGTTGGTAGTCCTATGTTAGTCCCCATTCCAACAATTATTAGTGGCTTATAAAATTCGAGTTCTGAGACATTGCTACAGGACTTTTAAAAAAGTATTTTTATTCCCTTTTCCACAACTCTGAATTAGCGCCAGATTATTTCCTGTATTAACTATACCACATCCTTCTGACTAGTCATAAGCTCCTGTCTCTACTGACTCAAATTCATCCTTTCCTGCCTAAAAAATTATTTGAAGGCTAACCCATTATCTGTCAAATTAAGGAAAATACATATTTTTACATGAATGTTCTTGAGGATATGGATTCAAATGCTTCTTCAAGCTTTGGTTTTTGCTATCAATTCACATAGATTCTAAATTTCAGCCGCTGAGCAATTGTATGTTAGCTTTAAGTCCATGTTTCTCTAAGTCCAGGCCTTGGTTGACCTTGTTCTAGATGGAATGATGGAATTTTTGCACCACTATTGCAATGTCCCTTTGATGTCCTGCGCTATCTTTGAAGTTGATCTAAAATGGTGTTCTTTCTTATAAAACACCTTTTCTTTTCCCTGAGGAGTGATTTAGCTTTTCCTTGAATGCCATAAGCTTTATTAGTACGAACTGTATGTTCTTGCCCTCCTTCTATGAGGTATTGCAATTTATAGATTTGTCTTTTATCTTCTCTTAGATGGTAAATTATTCAGGAAGGTGATTTTTTCCTTTTTATAACTTCTGGAAAACTCATTTATATTTTTGAACTTAATATAATCATGTGTAAGCTTTGCGTTTTCTGTGTATTATAAGTTCCTCAAAGTCTACAATTGTGACGGATCTTTTAGCATTATTTAAAATATATTTTGGATATCATCATTCCTAGATCCACAATAAAAGCTGTGTGTAATTATTGAACAAAACTTCATCTAAAAACTTTTAAAGGTATAACTGAAATAATTCAGTGATAACAACATATATATTTATATCTATGCTTAGTTTTTGAAGAAATGCATGCAAAATACAAGAGCTTGCTGTTTTTATTTCTGAAAATTTTAATTTGCATTGTTATTTTGATGATATTAATTTTCCCTTTAATACATCTAAATAAGCTTCTTTCTGAACTCAAATGTTATCATTTCCTATGAATTGGATAAACGTAATCATTTACATACCTCCCATTCTCTTTTCTCTGCTGGAATATTTTTGTGTTTTTAAGAACAGCTTAAAGTGCTTTCATTTTTGCAGGAAGCCTTCTCTAACCTCCACATTGTAATTCTTTTCTTTTTTTTGTATTTTATTTTAAAGATGTGGGGTACAATTCAGAATTACGTATATAAGTGATCAATGTAATTCTTACAGAAGACTACTTACCTGCTTTAAAGTAATAATAAAATGCAGTTTTATTATTTTTCTTTTTACCCAAACATCCTAGAATATCTTATATAGCTAACAAAATTAACATATTGCAAAATCAATACACCTACTTCTTAAATATATTGCTTTTGTGTTTAAAAAAAATTAATCTCATCCCTGCCTAGGAGGTCTGGCCCCAATACATATCCCCATCTATATTATCCATCTTTCTCTTTACTGACTATTCCCCAGAATACAGACATGCTAAGTTTCTTCTAAACAACACAGCATCCCTACACAATTGTCTTTTGGCATTCTTTATTTTTTATTTTAAAATCGTGGGGTACAATTCAGGGTTAGGTATACAAATATTCATTGTGCAGGTGCCCTGGTTGATGAGATGTACCCCCCACAGGCAGATTCCCATTATTGCCAAATCCCACCTCCCCACCCCCCCGCACCCCTAAAGTTTCCCACTACTGTCATTCCCTTTTCTATGGTATCACAGTAGTTGTTCAAGGTTCACCTATGAGTGGGAACATATGATACTCAGTTTTTTGTTTCTGTGAGAGATCACTCAGTATTATAGACTCTAAGTCCATTCAGATTGCTGCAAAGTTCATGATTTTGCTTTTGTTTGTTTTTGCGGCCGCGTAATATTACATGTACCACATTTTTTATCCAGTTCTCCTGCTTGCTCTCCCAATCCTGCCATGGCCAAGCTTTCTGAAAGAACAGTTAAGACTTCCTTTTCCACTTCCTCGATACTCTTCAAACCATAACATTCTCTGGCTTTGGTCCTTGTGACGATGGACTTGATGTGCCAACTTGTCTAGGTCACAGTACCCAGATATTCGTTCAAATGTTATTGTAGATGTTTCTGTGTAGGCACTTTTTAAAGATGAGAGCAGCATTTAAGTCAGTAGACTCTGAGTAAAGCAGATCGTCCTCCGCGATATGGATGTATTTCATCCTCAGGTAAAGGCTTTGCTAGAGGCAAGACTGATGTCACAGGGAATTCGGGCACAGTCCCGCTCTGGACTCAATCTGCAGCTCTTCCCTGGGTCTCCAGCCTGCCTACCTTGCAGACATTGAACTCGCCATCCTCCACGTTCACCTGAGCCAATCGATGCATGCACACCTTGACATGTATGCATGTGTGTATATGTACGTGTATATATGTCCTTCTGGTTGTGTCTTTCTGAAGAACATTGAATAATACAGTTCCGGCCTTGTTTCTCAAAGTGCTGTCCTATGGCCACCAGCGACCTTTCTGTCTACTCCTTTCAGACTACTTTAAACATCCCTTACCTTTAAATGTTTCTAATTTGGTATTGCTTTACTTTACATATATTCCATCAAGTGTCATGGCTTCAGTTTCTACATGCCTATTGGAAAGTTCTAAGATTCATCTTAGATCTCTTTCCTCAAATGTACTTATACACCTTGATGTCAAAATGAACTATTCATCTTTCCCTTTTTCTTGCCTTTTCACTTCAAAAAACGTTCTCACCATCCACTCCAAAAGGAAGTGGGAAGGCTGTTAGACACAACACTTTATCAGCTTCTCCCTCTAAACAAATGTCAGATTCATTCAGGTGTGTGTGTGTGTGTGTGTGTGTGTGTTGATAGAATTTTAGATTTGTAGTTATTTTCTCATAGCATTCTAAAGATTTTTTTTTTTTTGAGTTGG
>NW_007247400.1:137405-177272 GCF_000164805.1 Carlito syrichta
GTTGATTTTTTTTTGATTTATTGTAGAGATGAGGTCTCGCTGCCCAGGTGGGTCTCGAACCCGCGGGCTCAGGCCATCCACTCACCTCAGCCTCCCAAAGGCATGGGATTACAGGCTGAACCACTGAGCCCTAAATTCCATTGTTCTTTGAGAGGTCAGCTAGCATTCTTACTGTTTCTCTTAAAAATAATTCAATAATTCTCAAGCTACTTTGAAAATCTCTTTTTCTTTGCCTTTGCTTTTAAAAAGCTTTACTCTGATACTGTCAAATATAGGTTCTTTAAAAAATACCATTTATCTTGGAAAATGTTAGGTCATTTAAAAAATACCATTTGTTTTGGAAAATGTTAGGTCATTATCTCTTTGAGCTATCTACTCCATTCTCTCTTTTGTCCTGAAGCTTTTTCACATGTATCTTAGACATTTTCATGAAATCCCAGAAATGACAAGCTCTTTTTCTATATATTTCCATTGTTTTCTATTCATGCTTCAGTTTGAAAATTTTCTATTGACCTATTTTCCAATTTAATAATCAATGACTAACAAGCTTTTAAACATTTATTAAATCCTTAATTTCTGCAAATTTTTTTTTAGAATTTCATCATATCATCCTTGTGGGGTCCAGTTTTCTGATAAAATCTTCTATTTTAGGATTGAGTTTTTCAAATGTATTAATCACATTCATTTTATTTTATTTTATTTTTTGAGTTGGAGTCTCACTCTGTCGCCCAGACTGGAGTGCAGCGGCCACTCCTGGCCACCGCAGCCTCGACCCGCTGGGCTCCGGCAATCCTTCCGCCTCTGCCTTCCAAGTAGCTGGAACTACAGGCGTGCTACAACGCCTGCCTAATTTTTTTGATTTATTGTAGAGATGAGGTCTCTCCAAGTTGCCCAGGCGGGTCTTGAACCCATGGGCTCAGGCAATCCACTCACCTCAGCCTCCCAAGGCGCGGGATTACAGGCTGAGCCACCGAGCCCATCTAATCATATTCATTTAAAGTTTGAGTCTGATAACTCTAAATGTGTATACCTTGTGGTCCTTATTCTGTTGCCCAGTCTCTCTCTCTCTCTCTCTCTCTCTCTGTCTCTCTTTCTTTCTCTCTCTCTCTCTCTCTCTTTCTCTTCTTAGCTTTGTTTTCCTTAATGTCATTGAATGTGAATAGTCTCTGGATAATTTCCTCTGATGATTTTTAAAATTTTGGCAGAAAGTCATATTAATCCAATCTCAGGTAGCAGTGATTAAGTTCTAAGCTTTTTGTTTTTGTATGAGCCAATCTATTTAACTTTCTCTTGTTTCTATGGTGTATCCCAAATGTTATCAATTCCCCCTCATTAAACTCTTGCCTGAAAAATTGTTTTAGCAACATGGAATATGATGGTGGAAGACGGTTTTCAGAATGATAATTTGAGACTGGCTGTATGACCATGAATGTCTTCTTTGAAGTAAACAGTAGAGAAAGCAAAGAGGGGTGTGTTAGCTGAAGAATCAAGTGGAGGTACTAAATCAAAGGTTTTTTTCTTTGTTTTCTCTGGAGGATAAGTAAAATTGAGTGCTGTTGTGAGCATAAAAAGAAAGACATAGAGGAGAAACTTTGATGGAAAATTTATGTTAAGATTATAGATAAAGATGATGACTTATATATCCCAACTGAAACATCACTCTATCCCCCCAGGACAACAAGAAAATAAAACGTTCTGAGGGCTCTTTTTTCCTATGACTGCCAGAACAGTCCCAGGAAAACAAATCTCCTATATTGCATTATTTTAGAAGCAGTACAGAGATATCTCTGGGGTTTATAGAACACATGCCAGGTTGTCTTATATCTCTTTTTTAGACGTGCACCTCTTATTCTGCTTTCTTTCATGGACACAAATGTGTGTGTGTCTGTGTGTGGTCTGCTCAGGGTGGAAAGTAAGCTAAATATTTGAAAAATAGTAATATTAGATTACGCTTCATCAATAAACAATGTCCATGGTGTAGGATTTCAGTGATGCTAATAACGTTTTTCTGTCCCCAAAATATACATAGGCACTCATGATAATGCTAACTTGCACTTCTAGGAATGGTTTTCTTTGGGGATTAAAGATTCTCTCGATCAGCAAGAATCTTTATAATACTTCTGGGGAATGTTACTATGGAACAGTTGGCATTGCAAGGGAAATCATCTTGCTTTCTAAATTAATGACAGTTAAGAGAGCAAACCCTACTGGGACTGAGAAGAAATGTGCCTCAGGGAGACAATAGAAGTATTCGGGGAAATGGGAAAAGTGGCAAAGATGACTTGATCTGTGTCACAGTTTCGCTTGGGGCTGACTGTGAAAAGTGGTCTGTTAGTGACACACTGTAATTCTTCAGTACAGTTTTAGAGAGAAGGCCATCACACATCTAAGAAGGCACCACTCCTGGGTTTCCACAAAAGAGCTGGAGGGCAGGTCTTGTCCTTGTTCTGTGTGGAGTTAGGGTTCATCTTCCTCAACACTTTGACTCCTATCCTTCATTATTTGTACAAATGGGATGTGTCCCTGGACAACTTTGCTTGTTCTTTACCAGGAGCCTCGCTATAATCTCATCATTAAAATATCTGAGATATTCAACATTCTTTTTGAACTCACTAAACACAAGTTGTACTGTAATTTATTTAATATTTTTCTCTGACTTGGCTTTAAATGGGCCTAATTTCTTTACATAGTCTTACCCTAAGAATGAAGGCCAATTATTAATTTATATCAAATTATTAGTCATGTCTTATCACATCTATATGCACACACATAGAGAGAGCTAAAATACGTAAAATATATAGACCAGGAAAGATTCTCCTATGAAACCATAGAATAGGTCATACCACACACCAGCAAACACTATGCTGCAGTATAATGCATTTGAAATAATTAGAACTAGCCGGGCTCGGTGGCTCAGCCTGTAATCCCGCGCCTTGGGAGGCTGAGGTGAGTGGATTGCCTGAGCTGTGGGTTCAAGACCCGCCTGGGCAACTTGGTGAGACCTCATCTCTACAACAAATCAAAAAATTAGGCGGGCGTTGTAGCACGCCTGTAGTTCCAGCTACTTGGAAGGCAGAGGCGGAAGGACCACTGGAGCCCAGCAAGTCGAGGCTGCAGTGGCCAGGAACGGCCACTGCACTCCAGTCTGGGCGACAGAGTGAGACTCCAACTCAAAAAAAAGAAAAGAAAAGAAAAAAAAGAAATAATTAGAACTTTTAATACTTTAAACTTTTAGAATATCAGCATTTTCTTTAAAACACATGTTGCTTTCCCCTGCTATTTATGAATTATTCCACCAAAAAATCAATTCGTGATTAAACCTGGGCATTCAAGCAATTGGAGCAAAAACAATCTCCATCATCATTGCTTCTATTACTTTATTAAGCACAATGAAGTAAGTGCTATATCAAACACTTCAATGCTTTATCCACACATTATTTAATCTGTGCAATAACCCTATGTATAAGTCATATGTCACCTATTTTAAAATGAAGAAAATGAGACCCAGAGAATTTAAGTAAATTGCTCAAATTCACCCAGATAAACAAAAGCAGAGCTGTTTCGAGCCCAAATTTGTCAAACTCTAAGGCCCATATTCTTAATCACAGTATAGTTTAAATAACATTACTTAAATAAATATCAGATGACTCCTTTTATTTTTGTACTTACTAGGCGTCTATTTTCTATCACATGGAGGATACTTTCACAATAATATAAAATCTCTTCTCTCACAGCCATAAGAAGATGAGAAGAAATGATTTAAAATGTATTTTCTTAACCAGAATTTCCTTTTGTTTGGCAGAACGAGCTAATAGTCACACTTATTCACTTAGAAAAATAAAAGTGACTGAAGAGGAGGGAGTAAGTTTGTAAAGTGATATTTTCAGCAGCAAGGGTAGTCTCTTTTTCTTCTCTTCACCATACTTAATTACTTCTATTTAATTTTACTGAGGAAGGTAATTTTATGAATTTAGTACCCATAATTGGTGACCAACATTTTTCTCAAGGTGCCAGTTTTTCATTAATGAGCCATTACATTGCTTGATTGGCATTATAAACCGAAGTGTGCATTTTTAAATTAGTGCAAGTATCTGATTGTGATCTTACCAGAAGATAGCATTAGAAACCTATTGAAATGATCCATAGCTATCACGTTTTTTAAACACAATTTTATTGCTGGATAGTATCAAGACTCAAGGTATGCACATAATCTACTCAGAAAATGAAATCTTATGGCAGATAGGGCCTTTTTTTTTTTTTTTTGCTAAGTACTCTCTTTGCCAATTAATAGATCTTACGATGTGCGGTTCAACATAATGAGGCTTATTCTCATATGTTCAAACATACTGAAAATTCCCTTAAACAACTTTTTCAAAATATTTCTACATGAAACTCAAGCTTTGGAGAGAGGAAACGACAGCTTCTGGCATATCTGCTCTATTAGAACAGGAAGCAAAGGTGAATTTCCTGGTTGATGGTTTCCTCCCAGATGGAGCTACTTTATCTCCCTTCATCAGCATCTTAATTTAGTGCAACTAGAATGAAGAGTGACCAAATCCGATTCTGAGAACTTATCGGAACCTCAAGCCCATCCTCCAGCCTCTAAACTGAAACTTGGCTAATTCTTCCCCGGCGCCAATTTTTGTGACTGTGATGGTGTTCAGTTATTAAAGGCCATGGATAGGCATGACTGAAGTCGGAGAGGACACGTTGTAGGAGCATCTCCACTTATGCAATGTTGGGATGAAGCAGAGACTGGTACTCCGTATTTTTTTCTATTACAAATGCGGGGTACAATTCGGGGTTAGGTATACAAGTGTTCACTATGCAGGCACCCTTGTTGATGAGGTGTGCCCCCCTTCCCCTGGCAGTTTCCCACTCCTGCCAATCCCTTTCTTATAGTATTATGAGAATTGTTCAAGGTCTGCTTATGAGTGAGAACATGAGGTACTCAGTTTTTTGTTTCTGTGATAGATCACTCAGTGTTATAGACTCTAAGTCCGTCCAAGTTGCTGTGAAGCTCATAATTTTGTCCTTCTTTATGGTTGCATAATATTCCATCATGTATATGTACCACATTTTTAAAAATCCAATCCTCTTTCAATGAGGAGCTTGGTTGGTTCCATGTTTTTGCTACTGTGAATAATGCTGCAATAAACATGCGTGGGCAGGTATCTTTTTATTAGGGGTCTCACTCTGTCTCCCAAGCTGGAGTGCAGTGGTAATTATGGTTACTGCAGCCTCCGCCTCTTGGACTCAAATAATCCTCCCTCCTTAACCTCTCAATTAGCTGGGACTACAGAACACGCACTATCACACCCAGCTAATTTTCTGATTTTTTGTAGAAATGAGGTCTCGCTATATTGCCCATGTTGGTTTTGAACTCCTGGGCTCAAGCAATCCTTTTGCCTTGGCCTTCCAAATTGCTGGGATTTCAGGCATGAGCCACCACACCTGGCTATGTATTTTCTTTTGGAGTTGGAGGCATTCCCTACTCTGAGCTTCTCCACATATAGAGAATCTCTGGTGTCTTTCCTACCCTCCTCCAGTAATTTCTCTTCTGTTAATATCATGTATTTTCACTTGGGAAAACCCCTTCTTCCTGACAATACTTGGATAAGATCATTCCCACTCCTATCTCCTTCACTGGAAAGGTGAGCACACATGAAGGTCTGAAGAACAGGTCCTTGGCAGACGAGACCAAGCTCACAACATTTCAGAGCTCATATTCTTGATCTGACCACACTGGGATCCTAGGTTATAGTTAGTCACATGCCACCTGCTGTTGTAGGAGTTTTTAACTCCGCTGTTGGCTTAGGGAGCAACCTTGGATTTTTGTCCCAACCAAGAAGATTAAGGAACACAGACACCAGAAGGATGAGTAAAAGAAGGAGTTTATTAGGCAACGAAGCTCTTCAGTAAAAGAGAGAGGGTCCGAAATGGGTTACACGCAGTGGGGGAGTGTTTTGGGTTTTTCGCTCTCCCTTTTAGGGGCGTTTTTCCCCTTTACATCTTACCCACCTCTCATCCTCTTAGCTGTTTTTTGTCCCAGCCTTTACTGCGTATGCGTGTCCTTGTCCAAAGTTACTCCATCTTAATTATTACCCATAAATACCACAAAAAAGCCCACTCAGGGGCATAAAACCTCAATACTAATGTTATGCTAATGATGTTATAATAAGCTTAGATTAAGTTAGAACACTTCGTTAAACTATTGTGCCTGTGTCTAAATGGCAAAAAAATCCCTTTGAACAAAAATATCCTTGTTTAAGAGGATGTTTTTAATCACGTCAACCACAATTTTAATTGCTCATAATATAACGGGGGCAGTGTAGGGGCATTTTCGTAGGTGTCACTGTTCTTTGAGACTCTCCCTGTCTCTTTGCCTAGCTGGCATCTGACTTCTCCTCTGGAGAAGTATCCCTAAGGGTCGTTAGGGGAAAGGGGCAATGACCGCTCTGGCTTATTAAGCTGTGAGGGGGCTTTGTTAAAGTGGCATTAGGGGTCCTCCAGAGGATGGTTTAATGGACGGTGGAAGAATTTTGTCATGTGGGGCTCCTTCTGCATCACCATTTGAAGTCTGATGGACTCTAGGTGATAAGAAACACATTTTACAAGAAGGTTTATTATGTATGGACCAAATATGAGCAATACAAGAAAAGGAGCTCTTAAGAGGAAAACCCATGTCCACATATTAGAGATTCCTAGAGAGGATAGAAAGAATTGTAGCCAACTGGGTCTCGAACCTGTCTGTTCCCTTAACGTATCAATGATTTAAATATTATTTTTAATGACCTGTAGGGTTTTTTAAATCTGGAAAGAAGTGTTAATCCAGAAATAAGAAGTTTTGTTTAATCATGTACATGTTCCTTCACGTTTTGTCATAAACATATCCAATGTTTGACAGTTTTGTAAGACCACAGTAGCGAATGAATTAATGGATGTTTGTTGATTTTTAATAGCAGCTGCTATGGCTTTTCATCCTTGTTGTACCATGTGGGTGAGATTTAATATGAACTTTTTAAAAGTATATTTTAGCAAACTAAAATAAACTTATAAGATATGCTTACAAGACAGTTAACTGTTCCCCATGGATGTTTAAAATTAAATGGTCAATACTCAGTGATCTATCACAGAAACAAAAAACTGAGTACCACACATTTTCACTCACAAGCGGACCCTGAACATTGATCATAATACTATTAGAAAGGGATTGGCAGTAGCAGCATACTGTCGAGGTAAGGGGGGCACATAATATCAATAAGGGTACCTGACCTCAAATTAGGCAAAGTGGGGACCAAAGGGAGGCCCAAACTTTGCCTGTACACCTGATCCTGAATTGTACCCTACATCTTTAAAATAAAATATAAAATCAAGGATCCTTGACAACAACACTTAGCAATACAGATTAAGATAAATATTAAAACAGCAAGCAAAGGTAATAATATAGTAAGAAAATATCTTATTTCTGAATTGGATGATGGGAGGTCCAATCTTCAGTAATGTTTGATCACTTTTAGAGGATCTATTAGAAATTGAACTCCATGGGAAGTTAAAGTCTCCCTGTAGATATGTGTCAAAAAGGAGTTGTAATACTTTTTTTGTTTGAAGGAATCTGGAGGGGAAGGGACTTAGATGAGTTGGAAGAAGAGGGAGATATCATGAAAGATTAATTATGGGCCTCTTTGTGATCTTTAGAGAACTCCAATTTTCTCACACCAGTAGTTGGAAGATCCCTCGGGGTTGGTGGAGGAAACTTTTTAGGATTTTAGGGTTTTATCTTTGTGTGATGAATCTAAGAGTTTATTTTGGCAACTTTTCCTGTTGATGAGGTGAAGAGAACAGTGTAGGGTCTCTTCCAATTTGGGCCTAAAAAAGGGGAGTGAGGGAAAAGCCCTTATCAGTTACCAAGTCTCCTGAGTTTTATATACTATTTTATTTTATTTTATTTTTTTGAGTCGGAGTCTCACTCTGTCGCCCAGACTGGAGTGCAGTGGCCACTCCCGGCCACCGCAGCCTTGGCCTGCTGGGCTCCAGCGATCCTTCCGCCTCAGCCTTCCCAGAAGCCGGAATTACAGGCGCGCGCTACCACACCCAGCTAATTTTTTGATTTTATTGTAGAGATGAGGTCTCACCTGCCTAGGCGGGTCTCGAACCCGCGGGCTCAGGCAATCCACTCACCTCAGCCTCCCAAAGCACGGGGTTACAGGCTGAGCCACCGAGCCCGGTTTGTATATTATTTTACAACATGCATATACCCTTTCTTGATTTATGTGAACCTCCTATTTTTTTGTCCTATATTTTCCTTTTTTAAAAATAACCAACCATTTATTGCAGGCTTTTTTTATACACATTTATTTTTTGTATTTTTTTTTTAAACCAAAAACATGTTTCTATATTGACTGTCTTTAAATTTGGGGTTTTTTTTTGGGGGGGGGTTTTTCCTTTTTTATCTTTTTATATAACCTACATTTATATTTTAAATTGTCCTTAGCAACTTTAATTAAGGCTATTTATATTCCAACGTGGATAACCAGGACCAAACAGCTGGCACCTGTGTTAATTAAGAAAGTAATTTGAGTTTTAGTGCCTAATATTTACCTGAGGGTTGCTGGGGAGATGGTAAGCTATGCCAGGCACTTCAGTTGATTTTCAGGCCCCCTCAGTGGTCATTATTTTTGAGCAAGGTGTTTCCTCCTCTTTAGAAGAGAGTATATCTGCTTTTCAGTGGTTTTTTTGGCTTGCGCGGTGGACGAGGTCCCGGAGGTTTAGGCCTCTTTGGGGTAACTAGGCTTTTAGTGCTCCCCTGCAGACCGTACCCATGGCAACAGACACCATCCCCTTAGCAAGTTTGTTTTTACCAGGTTTTTGATGGTCCTTTGGAGTTTTGTCGGTAATGGTGACTTCGATTGAGATGCCTCTTTGGGTCCTTGACTCTTGTAGTCCTCCCTGCTGACATGTTGTTGTTGTTGTTGTTTTAAGACTTGGCTGAGAAAAAAATAGCTTATAAGTTGTTTTTAATTGACTATGAAAGTTTTTATCTTTTTTGTTTGTCATGGTTTGCTATAAAATTCTTTGTAGGGAACAGACCACGTGGATGTGAAATGATCTCTGTCCCTACTTAGTTTTAATTATGAACAGGTACATTTGTTAAGACTCCTCATAAATTGTTAAATTACAGCTTTAGTTGTGAGGTGTGGACAGTTAGGTGAGAGCGGTCAGGTCTCACGCTACCGTGTCACAGAGACAGAGTACCTAGTATTTTATCTGTTTTGCAGGAGAAGTACCAGGACTTAGTAAAATGTATTCAGTGAGCAACAAGCATCTAATGTTTTAGCTGTTTTAAAGGGGAGTGGGGAGATAGCCAGACACAGCAAGGTGACATGATTTTTTTTTATATAAAAAAAAAACTTTAGCGAGCATGACATAACAAACACTGGTGCGATCTACCATTGAGTTTTTTACCTTTTAAGAAGGCTGGAAGATTTTATTAGAGCACTTGTAGTTGTCATTGGACAAAGATTGAAATGGTAAAAGACTGTTTTTTAGGATTGATTAACATATGATCCCTTTATGTTTTGGGGGGAAGGGGACTAATAGTCCCGATCTAGACTTAATTTGAGCGATTTATTATAGAAAAAAGGAACATGGACTTTAATATTTTCTTTTCATCTGCCTCTCCAAGGAGAGGCTGGTTGAGCCATGGCGAAAGCCTATACGTAGGGAGCCTCAGCCATTTGCCCTTACATCTACAAAAAAGGTTTAATTGTAAGATTGTGTTGTAATTGATATTTCTCTTTGGAGGCCGGGTTTCTTTATCCTGTAATTGGTAACCTGTCTGGGTGTAAAAGAATTTAATGTTTTGCTTTTTTTTTTTTTAAAATTCTAGAGTTGAGGATTAATGGGGTCCCAGGTGACAGGATGCATGCTAGAGGAGTGCCAACTGTAGATGTAGATAAAGAGGGCAAAAGGAAAGCTTTCCTCACTTTTTTTCTCTCTGACTGACATGAACGAGTGGGATAGAAGAAGGAAGGCTCTCCCCTCACTCTCCCTGTCTTCAGATACTCATGATGTCCCCATAGACGTGAGCAGGACTTCCATCCATGTGTGTGGGAGGGACTGTGTTGACAGGACTCAGTTGTGGTTACCTGGGCCAGCCCGGCCCCTTGCCCCTGACTGAGACTACCTCTGGACCTCCTAGATTTTCAGCCGTGTTGCCTTGTTGGGGCTTCCCCTATGGAAATCTGAAAGATGTACTGGAGTACTTGAATTTGAGCTAGGGTATTTAGAGGGAGTAGTGTGGGTACCGGAGGAAGGCATACGTACGCGTTTGTGTACGAACACCTTAGGGGTGGGCCTGAGTTGGACCAGCCGTGTGAGTAACATACACACCAGTCTTTACATAGGCATTTTCTTCCTTTTATGTTTTTGAAAAGTATCAGTATACTGTTAATCAGTTGCCAGCACCCACAAAAATAAAAAGGGCTCCTTTGGAGGTAGAACCCTTCTTTTGTGTGTGACCATTCAAACTGAGGGCATACCAAGTGTGTGAGGAAGGGGTATGGGTTTTTTGACACATTATAGCTGTTATTTGGTGAGACATTCTTATGGAAGTATGCCTGTTCCACATATGATTTTCATAATTACAGATGGGAGAGTCCAATTGGAATTTAGGTCTTAGTGAAGTGAGCCGATGGGTTACTTGAGTTTTAGGGCATAAGGCTGATGGTATTCCAAGAGGGAAAAGTCCATATTTGCCTTAATAACTTATATTTTGAAAAGTCTCTTAAGCAGGTGGATAAAGCTTGAAAGGTTCAGGTGTAGCTTTGAATTCATATTTGCCGTAAACAAAAAAATATACCCTTGCATTTCATGGGGTGGGGTGCTTTGGCCTTTCAAAATTTTGCCCAAAAGGAGAAAATTAAGGGCTATGTGGGCTCATCCCCTTCACATTAGCAAAACTATGTTGGTCCCTGACATAAAAGAAGCAGCCCAGATGTAATGGAGGGAAAAAACCTCCTGTAGCATTTTCCTCACGTCCTCCCGTTTTAAAAAAAATGGCAAAAACACCATTGCTCTTTGTCACATTTCTTATATTTAAAGCTCAGTCTATCAAATACCCGTATTGCATCACATTGTATAAAAGTCTTTAACACGAATACAAAGAAGGAATAGGAGCCATGGCAACTTTGAAAGGAATGAAATGTGATAGGAAAGTTTGGGAGTCTTTTGTCAATACCCTACCAGGAGGTCAGGAACTGGAATCAGTTTGAGAGCCATGGATAACACCAAGGCATAGCCTTGACCAGAAATCTTTAATTACTCCCAAACTTAATCCAGCTCCATGCAGTGGCTAGATATCCGTGAAAAGAAACCAGATCAGAACAGAGCCAACATACCAAGGTCCATGAGGGATTGACTAAGCCCTTTTTGGCAAGCCTGTCCCCTGGGACTTGTAGAATGGCAGACATGCTATCCACTCTTAAGTGGCTGACAGAGGCCCATGTTGGTTTTGATAGAGAGAAAACTACTTTGTGGATTGGGAAGTCTCAGAAATAAAAGTAAAGAAACAGGTCTGTTTTTACTTGTCCTTTTGAATCCCTCAATCTGAGTCACAGCACCAAAATGTTGCAGGAGTTTTTAGCCCCACTGTCGACTTAGAACAGCAACCTTGGGTTCTTGTTCCACAGCCAAGAAGATTAAGGAATGCAGACACCAAAGGATGAGTGAAAGAAGAAATGGATTAAGCAACAGAGCTCTCCAGGAAAAGAGAGGGGGTCTGAAACGGGTTACCCACAGTGGGGGGATGCTTTGGGTTTTTCTCTCTCCCTTCTAGTGACGTTCTTCTCATTTGCATCTTACCCACCTCCCACCCACCTAGTTGTTTTCTGGTCCCAGCCTTTAACTGCGAACGTGTGCCGTTGTCCAAAGTTACTCCATCTTCATTATTACCCATAAGTGCCACAGAGAAGCCCACTCAGGGGGGTAAAACCTCCATGCTAATGTCATGCTAATGATATTATAATAAGCTTAGGTTAAGTTAGGACATTTAATTAAGTTATTGAACTTGTATTCAAATGGCAAAAATCCCTTTGAACAAAGCATTCTGGCTAAAGAGGATGTTCTTAACCACATTTCAAATGGCTACTTATATAACGGGGTTGGTGCAGGGGTGTTCCCGCAGGTGTTATGTCTTTTCAAGACCCTCCCTGTTTCTCTGCCTCACCAATGTCTGACAACCGCCTCTCTCAAAACCACCTGTTCTCCAATTATGAAATCTTTTGATCTAATTTTACTTTGCTGATCAAACAATTTTTATTTATGAAATCATTCTATTTTTATTATTTATTTATTTATTTTTTGAGTTGGAGTCTCACTCAGTCGCCCAGACTAGAGTGCAGTGGCGGCTCCTGGTCACCACAGCCTCGACCTGCTGGGCTCCGGCGATCCTTCCGCCTCAACCTTCCAAGTAGCTGGAACTACAGGCGCACACTACCACACCCAGCTAATTTTTTTTTATTGTAGAGATGAGGTCTCGCCAAGTTGCCCAGGCAGGTCTTGAACCCTCAGGCTCAGGCAGTTCACTCACCTCGGCCTCCCAAAGCATGGGATTACTGGCTGAGCCACCGAGCCTGGCAATCATTTTAAATGTGCATGCATTTGTAAGAAATGATATACAGATCCTGTATGTCTTTTACTTGGTCACCCTCAAACACAGCATCTTTCAAAACTATAGTACTCTACCACATTTAGGATATTGACATTGATACAATTCACCAATTTTATTCAGATTTTCCTGCTTTCCTTGTATTCATTTCTGTGTATATATGCATTTCGCTTCATGAAATTTAGTCACATGTATATGTCTGTGTGTCCACCATCATAGTCAAGATAGAGAACATTTTCATCACCAGAAAAACCCTTTATGGTTCTTTTTTATAATCATCCCCATCTCTCTTCCACACCTGCCCTCAGCCTATCTGTGAACCCTGGCAATCACTGGTCTGTTCTCCATTTCTATAATTTTGTTACTTTAAACGTTTTATGTAAATGGAAACATGTAGTCACTTTTTGAGATTGGCATTTTTTGGTTTCATTTAGCTTTATTCTCTGGCAATTTATTCAACTTGGATGAATCAGTAGTTCATTCCTCTTTCCTGCTGAGTTCTGTTCTATGGTTTGGACATATTGCAGTTTATTTAATCACTCACCTAAAGGACATTTGCCTTCTTGGAGGTATTATTTGAACAGTTTTTCAGAATCTTGTCATGATTCACTTGTGTATAACAATTTGTATAGTTTTCTTAGTGGCTGCTGTTAATATTATATGTATGGAATTTGCCATAGTTTACTGGTATCGATGTTTTACAACTTCTAGTGAATGTGAAAACCTTACATTCATTTTGTCCCTTTACCCTAATCTCTTTTAAACATTATTATATTTCGTATTCAAAAGTATTAAAAAATTTTCAACTTAAATATGATTTAGAAAATTCAAGAGGCGAATTTATTATTTATACTAATATTTCTGTTCTTTCCACTCTTCTTCCTGATGCTCCATGTTTTCTTCTTTTATCATTATTTTCCATTGGAAAAATATTTTTCCAGTCATTATTTAAGGATAGGACTACTAGAGACAAATTATGTTGGCTTCCCTTTATCTAGAATGCCCTTATTCCCTATTCATCTCTGAAGGATAGTATTGCTGGATATAGAATTAATGCAGACAACACTTTTCTTTTGGCACTTAAAAAATTTGAAGCTTCCTTCTGACCTCCTTATCTTCAGATGAAGAATTTACTGATATTCAAACTAACATTTCCCTGATTGATTCTCTCTGACTTTTAAAAGATTTTTACTTTGTCTTCAGTTTTCAGGAGTTTATTTTGATGTATCTTAGTGTAGATTTCTTTAGATGTATCTTATTCAGATTCACTTGTTTTTTGACTCTATAGGATTTTGTCTTTTGTCGTATTTGAGATGTGTTCAGACATGATGTCTTAGACATATTCTCTCAGACTCATTCTATCTTGTCTCTCCTTCTTTGACATCGATAAACAGATATTGGATCTCTTGTTATTGTCTCAGACTGCTGAAGTGCTGCTAACTTTTCTTTTCCATTTTTCCCTGTGCTGTTCAGATTGGAGAAATTCTATTTCTTCCCTGTTCCACTGAGCCTAGCCTCTGTAATCTCCATCCTACTAACAAGCCCATTAAAGAGTTTTTTCTCCTTAATTTTGGTTATTGTATTTTTCATTTCTGAAATTTCCATTTGATTATTTCTTATGGCTTCTATCTCTTTGTTGGGCTTTTATCTTTTTAAATTTTTTTCAAAAGAATACTCTCTTGTTATTTCCAAGAGGGAAACAGTTCAGATATCCATCAGGAGGAGAATGAAGACAAAATTACAGTATATTAGTTTAACAATACTGGTAAGAAATAAACGTGAAGTCTACTGTTACACAGGATAGCATAAATGAATCTCAAAACACGTTGAATGCAAGAAGCTAGAAACAATAGACTATAACCCATAAGCCCTTTTATCTGGGTATATATATTTTTTGAGTCAGAGTCTCACTCCGTCAAGCCAGGCTGGAGGGCAGTGGCACACTCATGGCCACCCCAGCGTCAACCTGCTGGACTCCAGTGACCCTTCCGCCTCAACCTTCCAAGTAGCTGGAACTACAGGCGCGCGATGCCATGCCTGGCTAATTTTTGATTTATTGTGGAGACGAGGTCTCGCCAAGTTGCCCAAGCTGGTCTTGAATCCACGGGCTCAGGCAATCCACTCGCCTCGACCTCCCAAAGTGCTAGGATTACAGGCTGAAGCACCAAGCCAGACGATCTGAAGATTTTTAATGAGTTTTTCAACTTTATGGAACTAGAACTGACAAATACAAATAGCATATATGTATATTCAAGGTATACATGTGATATTTATTTATTTAAATTTATTTTAGATTCAGGGGGTACCCATGCATGTTTTTTACATGGACATGTTGTGTACTGGTGGGGATTGGGCTTCAGATGGCCTGTGCCCCAGATGGTGACCATTGTACCTGATGGATAACTCCTGAACTGCCATTCTCTTTTCTACCACCCCTTCCAGTGTTCCCATTGTCTATTATTTCCATCTTTGTGGTCATTTAGCTCCCACATATAAGCAAGAACATACAGTAGTTGGTTTTCTGTTTCTGAGTGTTCTCCAGCTCCATCCATGTTGCTACAAAGGACGGACATGCTTTTATTCTTCTATATGGCTGCGTAGTATTCCATGGTGTACCATTTTTTTTTAAAGCTTTGAGCCAGGGTTTCACTCTGTCACCCAGGCTGGAGTGTAGTGGCCTGATCACGGCTCATAGCAGCCTTGAACTCCTGGGCTGAAGCGATCCTCCTACAAAGTCTCTTGAGTAACTGCATCTAGAGATATGTGCCACCATGCTGATTTTTTGTGTGTATCTTTTGTAGAACAAGGTCTTACCTTGTTTCCCAGGTTGGTCTTGAACTTTTGGGCTCACGAGATCCTCCCACATTGATCTCCTAAAGTTGGGATTACAGGTGTGAGTCATCTTGCCCAGCCCCTATGTTTCTTTGTCCCATTAATCATTGATGGACACTTAAGCTGGTTCCATGATTTTGCTATTGAGTAGGGCTGCAATGAACATACAAGTACAGGTGTCTTTTTTATATGGGATTTATTTCCTTTGGGTTTGATACCTAGTACTGGGATTGCTGGGTCAAATGGTAATTCTAGTTTTAGATCTTTGAAGAATCTCCATACTGTTTTCCATAGAGGTTGAACTAGTTTACAATCCCACCAACAGTGTATGAACCTTCCCTTTTCTTCACTTCCTTGCCAACATCTGTTTTTCTTTGACTTTTTACTAATAGCCATTCTGACTGGTGAAATATGACATCTCATTGTGGTTTTAATTTGCATTTCTCTGATGATTAGTGATATCAAACATTTTTTCCTGTGTTTTTTGGCTCTTTGTGTATCTTCTTTTTGGAAGTGTCTGTTCATGTTCTTTGCCCAGTTTTTGATTGGGTTATTTCTTTTTTTCGTGTTGAGTTGCTAGAGTTCCTTGTTGATTCTGGATACTATTCCCTTATCTGAGGCATAATTTGCAAATATTCTGTTCACTCTGTTTTTGATTACTTCTTTTGCTATGCAGGGACATTTTAATTTAATTAAGTCTCATTTGTCTATTTTTGTTTTTGTCACATTTGGTTTTGGGGTCTTCATCATAAATTCTTTGCCTAGGCTGGTATTCAGAAGAATTTTTCCTAGGTTTTCTTCTAGGATTTTTATAGTTTCAGGTTTTACATTTTAAGTCTTTAATCCATCTTCAGTTTATATATATATATGATGAGAGGTAGGGGTCCAGTGTCATTCTTCTGCATATGGCTAGCCAGTTTTTCACAGCCCAATTTATTGAATAAGGTGTCCTATTCCCATTGTCTATTTTTGTAGGCTTTGTCAAAGATCAGTTGGTTGTAGGTATAGGTATGTGACTTTGTTTCTGGGTTCTTTATTCTGTTTCAGTGATCTACCTATCTATGTATTCTTGTACAGTACTGTGCTGTTTTAGTTGCTATAACCTTGTAGTAAAATTTGAGGTCAGGCAGTGTAATGCCTCCTAATTTATTCTTTTTACTTAGAATTGCTTTAATTATTCGGACTCTTTTTTGGTTCAATATAAACTTTAGTTTTGTTTTTTCTAGTTCTGTGAAAAGTGTTGCTTGTGTTTTGAAAGGGATTGTGTTAAATCTGTAGGTTGCTTTGAGCAGTATGGTGATTTAAAAAACATTGATTCTTCTGATTCATTCTGAGCATAGGACATTCTTTCATTTGTTTGTGTCATCTACGATTTCTTTCATCAGTCTTTCTTAGTTTTCCTTTTAGTGATCTTTCACCACCTTGGTTAAAAATGTATTCCCAGGTATTTTGTGCGTGTATGTGACTGTTGTAAATGGGATTGAGCTCTTGATTTGGTCTTGGATTGAACATTATTGGTGTATAAAAATGCTACTGATTTTTTAGCTTTGATTTTGTATGCTAAAACACTACTGAAGTCATTTATTAGGTCTAGAAGCCTCTTGGAGGAGTCTTTATGATTTTATGGTATACAATTATGTCATCAGAGAACAGAGATAGTTTGATTGCCTCTTTGCTGATCTGAATGCTTTTTATTTTTTTCTCTTGTCAGATTGCTTGTGTTGGGACTTCTAGTACAATATTGAATAAGACTGGTAAGAATGTTTGTTGAAGTATTTATATCATGACTGCTTTGTCAGATAATTTCAGTATCTGTGTTAACTTAGTATTGCTATCAGTTGCTTGTCCTTCAAGTTGTAACTTTCCTTGTTTTGGGTCTGATGGGTGATTTTTAGAAGAAGGGGGAGAGGAGCCTAGAATCCATCAGTACAGAAGGTGAGCAGTTTTCCTTATTGTCAGTGGACCCTCTGATTGATTCTCCCTTCCTGGTGCTATTTGTTGCTGTTGGTAGAATTCCCATTTGACCAGAGGGGAAAATATGTCTTCTGCTGCTAGCATGGAAGTCAAGAAGATCAGACCTAGGTTGCCCTGTGCTTTTTGATAGTATTGCAGAACACCCTGCCCTGTTTTTCCTTTACTCCCAGAATATCTAGTTAGTTTGCCTTTCTCTTTCTACCTATCAGAATTTTTGATTGCTCCTTGCCTTATTTCCAGGAGTTTACAGTTCTACTTAGTGAGAAGTAGTAGAGGGAAATAAGTTTATCCCATCTTGTGTGAACCAGAAGTCTCTAATTTAATTTTACATTCACTCCAATTCTTTACATCATATTTCTCTAAGAGTTAAAGTTTAAGCGATTTCTATAAAATTATCAATGTGATATTATTATTATCTATCTACATATAACCTTAAAATATATAAAAAATATAGAATAAGAAATGATCATCTGGAACTGTTGAACATATTAATTGTGGTATGTATACCACATTGGGAAACACTGTGCTACAATATTATACGTCTAAAATTGTTTAGACTTCCCTACTTTAAATGCGTAAAAGATTTATAAATCTTTACAATATGTGTGTTGCTTTGCACTGCTACTTGTGAACTATTTTACAAAATATCAGTTAGTGATTAAAATTGCAGAAGCAAGCAAACAGGACTTTTTTGTGAAGTTACATACTATTTGGCCATGTGAAGCCATTTTCTCAGATTTCTTTGGAAGTGGCTTTTGAAATATCTCAAAGGAAACCCTTTTGAGTTTAGAGACAGAAGTTTGCCTTCAAATACCTTTCCTTTTCAAAAGACAAGCAAGTCACAGAATTTTAGAATTATAAATGACCTTGAAGATCAAACTCCTTTTGTAGATGAGGAAATTGAGATTAAATCAGATGATGTCACTGGTGCAAAATAAAGCCTAGTGCATGACTCCAGATTACGTTTTACCTGCTGACAATTTTATGCAAGTTTTAGATGCTAGATACATAAATTGACATGTTCTCATTTGCATAAAACTGGAATTTGTTTAGCACAAATACAAGAATCTTTTTATGTTGAAATGCGTTTTTTTCTAAGTTGGCTAAGTGGATTACACATTTTTAGTTTTTAATATCAGATTCTGAATTCTAGTCTGATGGCTTTCATACAGTCAAGGAATATATTGTCTTCACACACAAGCATTGGTTATTTTCTTGCTATTTGATGCCTGTTGATTAAGTTGGCTATTTCCCATCTATGGCACCTTTTCAGATAAAAGAGGAATATCTCCCTTCCAGTCAACCCAGCAGGGACACGGTTTGGTTAGTGGAATGTGGTTAGATTTCAACCCATTTCCTGCTCAGCTAGTTAGCCTTGTACTGGCCACAAATGTATGTGGCCATAGTGGATCAACTCTAAATTCTACATTGTTCTACATTTTTGGTTGACTTTGTCTTATTTCTCATAAGTTTTGATTTGTAACTTTTTTTTTTTTTTACAAAACTCATTTCTAAGCATTTTAATTTTCACTATGCTTCCTACTTTGATCCATCAGTTGTCACAAAGTATAGTTTAAAATTGACAACTGTATCAAGCTTGTTTATTCTTTGTTAAATAAGGTTTATGACTTAATTATGTGATGATCAGAGAACCAGATCTGTGTAATACCAATTCTTAAAAACTAATTTAGTTTTTAAACAATGCAGTGCAATCTATTCTCTTTCATTTTGTCTAGCACATGTTCAAATTAACATGTCTTAGTGTGCCTAAGGTTTCTTTCAGTCCATTAACACAACTTGGTTAGCTGTGTTACTCAACATTTTGAAATCAACTAAATATTACTTTCCTGCCCTAGCAATAGAGAAAGGACTGCGGAAATATTTTTATTTTGAAATTTCTTGGTTTCTTCTTGTAGTTCTAATAAGTTTTACATTATCTGTTAATGTTTACATTACATATTTTGAGGTTATTTTATTGGTGCACAATTTAGAATTGTTATTAATATATGGAGTCCCTTTGCAATAGGCAAGTACTCTTTATATCTATCACAAAGCTTATTTTGAATTTCAAGTACACTGTAATATTAATATAATAGCAAATACCTACTCATTAACATAGCTACTCCAGGTTTCTTTGACTAGTATTTGCTTCCTACAATATTATTCTTCTATTTTCAAACTACAAGGGTTTTTTATGTTTTAGGTATGCTTCTTGTTCACAACTTGTGACTGAATTCTTTTTTTTTTTTTTTTGAGTTGGAAATCTCACTCCATCTCCCAGGCAGGAGTTCCGTGGCACACTCATGGCCACCCAAGCATCGACCTGCTGGGCTCCAGCGATTCTTCTGCCTCAGCCTTCCAAGTAACTGGAACTACAGGCGTGTGCTATCATGCCCAGCTAATTTTTTAATTTATTATAGAGATGAGGTCTCACCAGATTGCCCAGGCTGTTCTCAAACCTGCAGGTTCAGGCCATCCACTCACCTCGGCCTCCCAAAATGCTGGGACTACAAACTGAGCCACGGAGCCTAGCTGTGCCTGAATTCTTAAAATTCAGAATGCAATTGCTGTTTTTAAACTGGAATATATAGCACATTTTTTCATTATGATTAGAAATATATTTAGATTATATTACCATTTATTTTTTGTGTATTTGCCTTGTTTTCTCTGCTAATCTCTGCCTTCCCCTTCCCTACCTTTTCTTTCCTTGTTTTGCATTATTTATTTCCCTTTTGCCATTTATCCCCTTCCCTACTTTGTAAGTCTGTTTCTATGTTTCTAGGATCTATTCCTGAAATTTTATGATCTGCACTACTTCTCAGTATAATTTTAATGTTTGGTAAGTTATTTTTCTCTTGTCTGATTGCTTTGACGATTTATGAAATATATTCACTAGAGTCACTACACTATGTCTAGGTCTAATTTCTTTTAAAATAGTAATCATGAAAAATTCAATAGACATATGAAATTAGAAAGAGTTGTATAACAAAGACTCATGGACTATAAATACTTCTCACTCAACTTTACCAATGGCCAGTCTAGTTCATCCACATATTTCCTCCCCTTCTTTAGATTATTTTGAAATGAATGCAAGACATCTAATTTAATGTGCAGGTATCCTTACAACATAAAAACTTTTTAAAAAACCATATCATTAACACACACACAAATTATTAAAAAAACTTTTACTATTAGTAAACATCTCGTAAATTTAAGAAGTTCTGGTTATCTTTCTGTCTCTCTCTCTCTCTCTCTCTCTCTCTCTCACATACATACACACAGACACACACACACACAAACGCACACCCTCATTGACCAAATCATCCAAATAAAGTCCATATATCACATGTTAAAATTTGATAATATTGGCTTATTATGTTTTACCATGTATTGCCTTCTTAAACTAAACTATGTATTTGAGATATAGATTCACATGAAGTTTTAAATTAAAATGGAATCCAGTCATCTTTTTTGTTGTTTGTATTTAAAGGCAAGTCATAATTTTTCCAGGAAATATTATATTTATTCTGTTTTTATAAATGGGTATTCTCTGTTAAAATTGTTCTCTTCTATTTCTTTCTCTTTTTTTTTTTTTTTAGTCAGAGTCTCACTTCATCACCCAGGCTGGATTGCAGTGGCAGGCTCACGGCCACCCCAGTGTCGACCCACTGGGTTCCAGTGATCCTTCTGCCTCAGACTTCCAAGGAGCTGGAACTACAGATGCACAACACCATGCCCGGCTAATTTTTTATTTATTGTGGAGACGAGGTCTCACCAAGGTGCCCGGGCTGGTCTTGAATCTGCAGGCTCAGGCCATCCACTCACCTCAGCCTCCCAAAGTGCTGTGATGACAGGCTGAGCCACCAAGCCCAGACCCCTTCTATTTCTTATTTGCCATCAGTTATTTTTAAAAAGTGTTGAACTTCATATTGAATTTTATGTCACACTTGATTACAGTCCTTTTTAGTATTATTGAGATAAACATATGGATACCTTTTAAATATCCGCTGATACATTTGATTACTTTAATAGATTTCAGAAAAAATAATGATAGTTAACTAAGTTGTTGTTGTTTTGTGTGTGTGTGTGTGTGTGTGTGTGTGTTCTGTTTTTTTTTTTTCAATTTGCTGTATGGGTTTCCTGAGTCTTTTTCTACTGGTCATTGTTTGTTCTGTTTAACTTACCTAATTCCTTTGTGCCTCATTATCTTTTATTTTATATCAAACTTTAAAAACTAATTTGTATGAATAATGTAATCCTAACATTTTGTTCTTTTTTCTCCAGAGAGGATTTTTCTTTCTTTCTATCATATTGTGGGCATGAGCAATCTGGAACCCCCTCAATCTAATTTCAGGACTTGAACTTATCTGGTCCACCCAAGCTGACTCAAAGCTGAACTGTGATCTGTGTGATTTATAACTCTTGCTTTGCAGTCCTGCATTTTTGAATTAATCTCTAAAATTCTTGATATAAATGCTGATTTTTAAAAAGTTTTCTTCTGAAGCAGTGACACTCATTAATTATATTATTCAATTTTTGCCATACTGGATGTATATGTAATACTTTTTTTATTTATACAATATGAATTTTGGTTTCAAAAGCAAAGAGAAAACTCACATTTGAAGTTCTTTCATTGTGAATACACTCACATGTCATATGATGTTTCAATGGCTGGCTGCATATACAACAGTGGTTCCATAAGATTACAATGGAGTTGAAAAATTCCTACCATCTACTGACATCGTAGCTGTAATAATGTGTAGTCCAAGCATTACTCATGTGTTTGCGGTCATGGTGGTTGACACAAACCTATTGCACTGCCAGTTGCATAAAAGTATAGCACATACAGTTGTGTACAGCACATAATATTTGATAATGATAATAAATGACTGTGTTACTGGTTTATGTATTAACTGTGCTAAATTTTTAATCATTATTTTAAAATGTACTCCTACTACTTATTTTTTAAAATGCAGTTAACTGTAAAACAGTCCCAGGCAAGGACTTGGACACATTCCAGAAGAAGGGTTGTTCTCACAGGAGGTGACAGCTCCGTGTGTGTTACTGCCCTTGAAGACCATCCAGTGGGACAAGAAGTGGAGGTCGAAGACAGGAATATCGATGATCCTCACTCTATGCAGATCTCGTGTGTGTCTTTGTTTTTAACAAAAAGTTTGAAAAGTAAATGTAAAAAATCAAAGACAGAAAAAAGTTTATAAAATAAGAACGTAAATAAAGAAAATACTCTTGTACAGCTGTATAATGTGTTTCTGTTTGAAGCTACATGTTATTGCAAGAGTACAAGAGTTTTAAAAAATTAAAAAGTCTATAAAGTAAAAAGTTACATCAAGCTAAGATCAATTTTACTACTGAGGAAATACAAATATTTAAAAATTTACTCTTGAAGAAATAAAAGATTTAAAAGAACAAATAGCCTAAGCGTTCTGTGTTTATAACATTTATCGTGGTGAACTGAAGTGTTCACTCATCACTCACTTACTGACTCACCCAGGGTAATTTCCAGTTCTAAATGCCCAGTTCTACGTGCGCCATTCATGGTAAGTGTCCTAATATGGGGTTTCATTTATCTTATACTGCTTCTTTCTGTTCCTTGGTGATGCTTGCACATGTCTGGATACATAAATACTTACCATAGTGTTAAAATACGTACAACACAGTTGAAGTCCAGTAACATGAGCTACAGGTTTATAGACTAGAAGCAGTAGGCTCTACCTCGTAGTCTAGGTGTGGAGTAGGCTAGATTTGTGAAAGTATGCTCTATGATGAGTGCACAGTGACAGAATCACCTAGCAATGCATTTCTCAGAATGTATTCTTGTTGTGAAGTGAAGCATGACTGGAGTTTGGAAACATCCGTATGTAATGAACTGGAAAGAAGAGCTATAGTGTCATAACTGATATGGATGGGAAAAAACTGTTTAAAGTCAAATAGAAAGGTAAACTTTAGCAGCTTAAACACTGTCATATTTTGGTGTTCTGGATTCTCCTGCTGAAGTGAGGGTTTTGGTGATCTTGCTTTTCCAGCTTCCTTAGGTGATTTGTTAGGCTGTGAACTTGTGATCTTTCCATTTTCTTCATGTGTGCTCACAGAGATATGAATTCTCCTCTTATGACTGTTTTCATGGCATCCCAGAGGTTTTGGTAAGATGTTTCTCTGTTTTCATTTGTTTCCAGATATCTTTTAATCTGTTTTGATTTCCATGTTAATCAAGGAGTTGTTTAGCATCATGCTATTTAGTGTTCATGTCTTTGTGGGTTTGGGGAAAACTTTGTTGGTATTGATATTTATTTTTCTTCCACTGTGGTCTGAGAAGGTGCATGGCAGAAGTTCAATCTTATGGAATTTGTTTATGCTTGACTTATGGCTGAGAATGTGGTCAATCTTCAAGTATGTTCCACATGATGATGAGTAGAATGTACATTCCATGGTTGTTGGGTGGAGGGTTCTGTAAGGTATCAGTTAAGTCCATTTGGCTAAGCACCATGTTGAGGTTCCAGAACTCCTTACTGATTTTTTGTCTTGATGATCTGTCTAGGGGTGTGAGTGGGGTATTTAAATCCCCAGTTATGATAGTGTTAGAGTCAGTATCGTCTTGAAGCTAGATTACCTAGAAGCTGCTTTATGAAAGTTGGTGCTCCCATGTTGGGTGAATATATGTTTAGGATGGATATTTCTTGTTGATGGATTGAAACTTTTGTCATTAAGTAGTGACCTTCTGTATCTTTTATAGCTGTATTTTTGATAGCTTAAAGGGTATGTTGTCTGATATTAAAATGGCAGTTCCTGCTTTCTTTTGTGTTCCATTTGCCTGAAATTTTGTTTCCCATCCTCTTACTTTGAGTCTGTGAGTGTCCTTTCTGGTGAGATGAGTCTCTTGGAGATAATATACTGTTGCCTCAGGATATTGTATCCATTTTGCCATTTTATGTCTTTTTAGTGGTGCGTGTAGTCCATTCACATTCAGGCTAATTATTGAGATGTGAGAGTTTATCCTTGTCATGAGGTTTTTATAGAGTTTGTTGTTGTTGCTACTATTTGTTTATTGTCTTTCTTTTGAGTTTTGGGTTGCTTTATGTGTATTTTCAATCTTTTTCCTGCATTCTTGTGAAGGGTATTATAGTTTTTTTTTCCCTTTGTTCTGTGTTTAATACTTTCTTAAGTGTTTCTTGTAGAGCTGGTCTGGAGGCATTGTAAACTCTTAGGGATTGAATATCTGGGAAGGATTTAAATTCTTCACCACTGATGAAGCTTAACTTAACTGGGTAGGTAATTCTTGGTTGAAATTGTTTCCTTCAGCAGAAGAATCCAGATCACCAAAATAAAAGCCCAAATTCAGGACATAGAAGAAAAAACTATAATACAAAAAAATCAACAAAACAAAAAGTTGGTTCTTTGAAAGGATAAACAAGATTGATGGACCCCTAAGCTAGACGACCAAACAAAGAGAGAAAAAGCCCAAATAAACACAATCAGACATTCAAAAAGATAAAGTCACAACTGACCCCGAAGAAATACAAAAGATTATCAGAGACTACTATGTACACTTGTATGACCAATAATAATCCAGGAAATTGACTATGCCATAAGAAAACTACCAAAAAAAAAAAAAAACCCTGCACCAGAAGGCTTTCCAGCAGAATTCTACAAAACATACAAGGAGGAACTGATACCAATCCTTTTGAAAGTATTCCAGCCAATCAAGAAAGATGGAACTCTCCTCAGATCGTTTTATGAAGCTAACATCACACTGATATCCAAACCAGGTAAAGATTCAACAGAGAAAGAGAACTATAGGAAATATCCTTGATGAACATAGATGCTAAAATTTTCAACAAGATCTTAGCAAATCAAATCCAACAACACATCTAAAAATCATCCACCAAGACCAAGTAGGCTTCATCCCTGGGATGCAGGACTGGTTCAACAGTCACAAGAACATAAATGTAATTAAATACATTAACAGATGTGTAAACAAAAACTGCATGACTATATCATTAGATGTGGAAAAAAACCTTTGATAAAATCCAGCACTCTTTCTTGATAAAAATCCTTGAACATCTGACATAGACGGAACATACCTCAAAATAGTAAGAGCCATCTCCGAAAAACCCACAGCCTGCATACTGCTAAACAGACAGAAATTGAAACCATTTCTCCTGAAAGCTGGAATAAGACAAGGATGCTCACTCTTACTTCTCTTTTTCCACACAGTTTTGGAAGTCCTAGCTAGAGTAATTAGACAAGAGAAGGTGATCGGGGTACCCAAATAGAAAAAGAGGAAGTCAAGTTATCCCTCTTTGCAGATAGCATGATTCTACAATTTGAAAACCCAAGGGAATCTGTTAAAAAAACTCCTTGCACTGACTTTGAGTTTGGCAATATCTCAGGGTATAAAATAAATGTGCAAAAGACAGTCACATTTCTATACACCAACAATAAACAAACAGAACCCCAAATAAAAAACACAAACCAATTCACAATAGCCGAACAGAAAGAAAAAAAAGAAAGAAATACCTTGGCATCTTTCTAACCAGGGAAGTGAAAGACCTTTACAGTGAAAATTAGAAAACTCTGCTCAAAGAAATCAAAGACGACACAAACAAATGGAAAAATATTCCATGCTCATGGATTGAAAGAATCAACACTGTTAAGATATCCATCCTACCCAAGGCAATCTACAGATTTAACCCAATACCCATTAAATTACCAACAGTATTCTTCTCAGACCTGGAAATGACAATATAGGAATTCATATGGAAACATAAACAGCCTCAAAGAGCCAAAACAATTCTCAGCAAAACACACACACACACACACACACACACACACACACACACACACACACACACACAAAACCCCAGGAGATATCACACTCCCAGACTTTAAACTTTATTATAAAGCTACAATAACCAAAACAGTCTGGTATTGGTACAAGAATAGGCATATAGACCAATAAAACAGGATAGAGATTCCAGAAGCAAAATCTCAATTTCTCAACCAACTCATCTTTGACAAAGCCTCTACCACCAACCAATAGGGAGAGGAGGACCTATTCAGTAAATGGTGTGGGGACAACTCGCTGGCTGACCACATGCAGAAGATTAAAACAAGACTCCCTACCTATCACCATACACAAAAATCTGAACCCTAAATGTAAAACTCCAAACTACAAGAACCTAAGAAAATGCAGGAAACATCCTTATGGAAATTGAAACTAGCAACCAATTGCTGATCAAAACATCAAATGCCCATGCCATAAAAGATAAGATAAAGTGGGACCTCATCAAACTGCCAAGCTTCTACAAAGCCAAAGAAGCCATCAAGAGAGCAGAGAGATGGCCCACAGAATGGAAGAAATATTTACTGTATGTCTGACAAAGGCCTAACATCTAGGATCTACAAGAAACTCAAACATGCCAAAAAGAAAAAAACAAACAGCCCCATTACAAAGTGGGCAAAACATATGAATAGACAGTTCTCAAAAGAAGATACAAGAGTCGCCAACAGAAACATGAACAATGCTCAGCCTCACTAGTCATCAAAGAAATGCAAATTAAAACCACACTGAGATGCCAACTAACCCCAGTCAGGATGGCCATCATCAATAACTCAAAAAACAACAGATGATGGAGAGGATGTGGTGATAAGGGAACACTTCTACACTGTTGGTGGGAGTGTAAACTAGTACAACCTCTGTAGAAAACAGTTTGATGATTCCTAAAAGATCTAAAACTCGACCTTCCATATGACCCTTCAATCCCCCTACTGGGAATATACCCAGAGGAACTCAAATCACTCCATGAAAAAGATACCTGCACATGTATGTTTGTTTGCTGCAAATGTCTAGCAATTTAATTTTTCATATTTTATCTCTTTCTTTTTCACAATATCAAAAACATGGAACCAACCATGCTGCCCATCGAAAAAGGACTGGGTAAAAAAAAAAAAAATTGGCACATATACACAATGGAATATTATACAACCATAAATAAGGACAAAATTAACTTTGCAGCAACTTGGGTGGACTTAGCGTCTATAATACTGAGTGATTTATCACAGAAACAAAGAACCTAGTATCACACATTCTCGCTCATAAGCAGACCTTGAACAATTATCGTGATACTATAAGAAAAGGATTGTCAGTAGTGGGAAATTGCCGGGGTAGGGGTGGGATTGGCAGTAGTGGAAATCTCCAGGGGGTGAGGCACACCTCATCAACAAGAGTACCTGCATAATAAACATTTGTATACCTAACCCTGAATTGTACCCCAATCTTTAAAATTAAAAAAACAATAAACACTTTCATAGTAATACATGATACAAATTTCCCTGTTGGTAGAAGTCATTATGGAGATATTTGTGGAACTATTCATATCATATTAGTTAAAGTTACTCAGGAACAATATTTTGTTACACTTTTGTATTCACATAGAAACCACTTGCATCTTCCATGATATTTTTGTAGAGAAGTTATAATTTTATTTTACATAAAATGTTGTTATAATTAAAGTCATCACACATTGATGACAATGCTTGTATACACGGGCTGCACTTTTTACTGACTTCTTTGTTTTTCATTGCTGTTACACATTCAACACTTTCTTTCATATTCATTTATTTTTCTTTTCTTTTTCTTTTTTTTTTTGAGTAGGAGTCTCACTCCATCGCCCAGACTGGTGTGCAGTGGCAGGCTCACGGCCACCGCAACCTCAACCCGCTGGGCTACGGGAATCCTTCCACTTCAGCCTTCCAAGTAGCTGGAACTACAGGCATGCGCCACCACACCCGGCTACTTTTGAGATTGATTGTAGAGACAAGGTCTCACCAAGTTGCTCAGACTGGTCTCGAACCGGTGGGCTCAGGCAATCCTCTTGCCTCACCCTCCCAAAGTGCTGGGATTACAGGCTGAGCCACTGTGCCCTGCCTAGATTCATTTCTCTTACTAGGTAAGGATAGTCCTTTAATGAGTGTTTTTGATGGTAAGCTCTTTCATTTCTTCTTCTTTTTTTTTTTTTTTGCTAAAATTGTCTTTTAGTGGATATAGATTGTTAACCTGAAAGTTGTTTTCCTCAGCACTTTAAGATAGTATTTCAAAGTATTCAACTATCTTCAGTTGCTGATTAGAAGTCTGAATGTCAGGATAATTGTTCTCAGTTATTATTTTTTTCCCTGGGGCTCTTAAGATCTCCTCTTCATGATAGTCTATAATTTCAGTGGTATGTGTCTTGATATAGAATCTTTTGTTTGTTTTGTTGTACTGCCTGTGTGCTTTAATTAATGCTGGAAAATTCTCAGCTATCGTTTGTACTTCTATTGAATTATTTCTGTTCTCAGTTCCTGGGGGATCTCACTCAATTTTTTATGTCTAGCAATTTAATTTTTCATATTTTATCTCTTTTTCTTTTGGCTATATTTATATTAATGACTCCAAATATTAATTTCTGTTTTCAGATATTTTTAGTCTACTCTTTAAGCCATTTCTTACTTTTTACTTAAGTAAAAATGCATAATTTTATTTTTAGAGTTTCAGATTGATTTTTATTCTAATAGGCAGAGTCTTCTTGTAAATCAACTTTTTAATTTTCTATTCAAGTACATCAGAAGTGGAACTGACCAGACTTTGTAGGTCTGTGGCTTGGTTTTCTTATTGTTGAATTTCCTAATGTGCCCCACAGTTTTTGTCTATGAATCAATCTTCAGCCAAAGTTTTTTCCTCCTGCATCCTTGCTATGGAAAATCTCCCCATATGAGGCCAATGATGGATTGATGAAGTCAAGAAAAGTTTTATGTTCCTTTATTCATTTAGGATTTGCACACTTTGGGGTAAATGCAAATTTGGACTCAATTCCTTAATGATTATTTACGCCCAGTTTTAAGATATTTTATAACTATTGTATCCTATCTATGTCAGGGCTACTCAGTTATCCTGAATGAACGTGTTATTGCTTTCTGCCTTATACTGCACTTGAAGCTTCAATTCTGAGCTAGTATTAAAACCTCAAAGCATGTATTCAATTCAGGTACCCAACAGGTACATAGTGTTACATCTGTTTCACTTTTATTGGTTTCCTCTTGATTTCTGACATCCGGTGAAATTTTTTTTTTCTTGACCTAGAGCTGGCATTGTTTGATTTTATTTGTTCCCTTCTTTATATGTATTTGTAACAGGAGTTGTCATATGTATATGTATTGTAGACAGGAGGATGTCCATGTTTTCTACTGAACGTAATTACTTTGTTCTTCTGTTTATTCATTTTTAAATTTATCTTTTAAAAATGTGTTTCATTGTAATTCCAGCTACTCGGAAGGCTGAGGAGGAAGGATCGCCGGAGTCCGGCAGGTAGAGGCTGCGGTGGCCGGCAGCGGCCACTGCACTCCAGTCTGGGTGACAGAGTGAGACTCCAACTCAAAAAAAAAAAAAAAAAAAAAAAATGTGTTTCATAATAGGCCCTGAGATTAAAGAAACAATTCCTGATCTTCAGCTTACATTAATGGTAAAGAAAGCCTAAATAATCACAAAGGTGCAATGTGGTGAGTCCTATGACAGGGGCTGAAAAGATTTCTACATGGCAGAGGCTCTGGGTCATGCTCAAGAGAGTGACAGGACAGATTTTCTCACAGGTAAAGCTTAGAATTATGGACAGTGATGTCAGTTCCCAGGAACAGAGACCTAGGAGAAGGTTTAAGATAGAAAATGATAGGTTACCTCAGAGTATGTTGCACATTAGGCCCTGGGAAAATATTTAAGAGGAAACAATGTGTAAGTTTGAGCCTGGGAAAGTACCATTACAGGACCCTTTGGAGCAGGTGATTGAGAAGTTAGAACCTTGAATGACAAAAAATAAAAGCAAACAACGTAACTATTTTTGTCCTGAGAAGTATGAATGTAAAAAGCTTTTTTTCTTATGTTTTGCTGTCTTTTTAAAATGTTTAATTGTATTTCTTTCTTTCTAATAGTAATATGTGCACATTGTGAAACATCTATTTGAAAATAAAGTAAAAAGTTTGGAAAAAATTAGTCAACCATCATCAGAATGACTAGAAATGGTCACTATAAATATGTCACACTCTGTCATACTTTGTGTTCCTTATAACTGCATCCTTGGTTCATGAAACCAAAGCCTTCTCAGTAGTTTTTCAAATATGATTGATCTTAAGAATCTCCCATCAGTTAATATTTCTCCTTATATTTTACAAGACTTCATCTATGGTACTGGCCCCTTGAGATTTTGATCTAAGAAATTTGGTGCAGAGCTTGAGAATCTGTGTGTAGAGGTCTCTGCAGATAAATCTGATATAAAGTCAATTGGGGCCATGACTTCCATAAAGAATGTGTGCTTCTAATTAAAGTTTTAAAATATATGAGTTTATTGCAAAATTTGTTCTCAGTGGGTTTTGGGGGCAATGGTTCTGTGAGGTATAGTCATTCAATCTCTATCTCTATTTCTATCTCCGTTATCTATATTATCTTCTCTGTGTCTAAGTATTGAAGAAACAGAGGTGAAAAAGAGAGTCGTTATTGCCTTCATACAGCTTAATATACATATATACATAACAGATTGTGTGATAAACAAAAGCATAATGCTGCAAAGAGAATAGCAAAGAAGACTTACTTTGGAGGGTGAGTTAAAAATCATTAATGAGCAGATTCATCAACCATTTGTTTGCAAAAATGAATCTGTTCCTTGGCTAGTCAGTTTCTTCTTTTTCATATCCTTGAAAGTTTAGACTTCACAGTCTGTTCCTTCATGTTTCTTTGGGCAGACGGATAGACTGGAAAGATGGAGACAAAGTAAGAGAGTGGGGTGAGGAACTGACTGGGACTGTGAGAGAAGAAAGAGTCATCTGGGTAGGGTGGAAGTGATGAATAAGATTTTCCAGTGTCTTCGAGTAGTGATCTGGAGGGAAGCTATAGGCTGTGAAGAAAAGGAATAAAATACAAAAATAATAGCATTCTTGGTACAAAGCTATACAGGTCTCTGACTCACAAGAGTTATTTGGAGGGGAGGGGACTTATCTGGAATTCTGAACCTGGCATCATCACATAAGCATATTTACATATGACCACCTGTATATGGAAGCAATGGTGTGAAGAGAAAGAGATTCATTCAACTTGTTCCATGATGGCCACCAAAATGTGTATGTTGAGTTACACAGACACTGTGAAAATGTTTCTAAGGCCAGGAAATTGTCAGTTCTGTGAAGATGCAATGCTCCGGACTGGATGTAACATCAAGAGGGTCAGATCTATGCAGTGCTGTGTAAATTAACTAAATCAGACAAGACCAAAACACTTTCTCATAATGTGATGAGCTGAAAAGTAATTTAGCCTCTCATGCATCCAGGCAGCTGCCGATTATTGGCATTTCTTGAGACGCTAAAGTCATTTTTGCACAGAGAGAGGAAGTCTGGTTTGCTTGAATGGATTTTTTGTTTTTACTCAGATTTACAGGCCAATGCCAACTTTAGGGGCTTGGTTCTCCTGTGTGACTCACAATAAATGTAGCTTATTCACTGGAATAGGCTAATTTCTACCAAAATTTTGGTGTGCTTTCAGAAAGTACTATGCCACATTATAAACATAAGGGTGCTGAACTGGGCATAGGGTTTGTCACATGAATGGTATAAGAGGGAAAAGTTTCAGGTTCTGCGAAATATCCATATTTATATGTGACTTTGAAATTACCTGCTCTCCAGGTTATCATCAGAATCAAAGGCAAAAAAGTAAACATTAAAACTGACAGATGGCAAGGAAGTCAGTGACTAGGACTTGGGTATTAACTCCCAGACCATATGTCCAAGGGACCAGGCATTGTCTTATTAGGCTAGCTGTTGAGTGGTAGGGGAGGCTCATAAAGGGTTAAGTCAAAGTTGTGTTAGGACGCTTTCCAGTCAACAATTAGTAAGTATCGACTACATTAATAGCCTGAGAATGTCCTCAAACTCTCATTGTTGGTGAAAGTGATTAGGGTTTAGGAATAAAAGTGGGTGATGTTATTAGCCTTCTGGTAATAAGATACTCTCTTAAAGTTTAGACCTGAAACAGACATAGGAAGCAGTGAGGGATTCATTTGTCCCTCGCATAAAGATCCCAACACAGGCAGTCCTAATTGGAAGAGATGCAGGCTGGACACTTGGCTGGAGACCGCACCCAAAGATTTGCTTCTAGCATGGCAGGGTAGTGACAAAAATTAACTTTGCCACAGAGAGTAATGGACAAGTAAAGTGACAGAGACAATCCAGTGCTTTGTTCATGTATGATATAGGAGGATATCAGTGACTCATTGACACCATTGAAGTCTTGTTTTGGGTGGGAGAAAGGGTGCAGTATTGAGTAGAGAGTAAATGCTAACAACATCTTTGCTTCCAAGCAAAATTTTCCATTTCCCCGTATGCCAGAAAGAATTTGATTTTTGATTATTCAGCTTTTTTCCCTCCCTTCCCACCACTGAATATGATAATGTCTGCTACTTTAGCTAGATTCTTTGGGTTTTGATGCTGTAATTTGTTTAATGGATGAAAGTACTTATAACTCTAAAGAGAAAACTGAGAATGATTTAAGTTTAGAGGTTAAATTGATATACACAATAAAATGCTGAGAAAGAGCAGAGTAATTAAAAGGAGGGGGAAGAGAGAGGAGGGGAGCTTAGGAGACTCTAAAAGAATGTGTTAGTGGAGTGACTAAAGGATCTGCAAGAAACAGTAGATAGAAGAAAGAGAATAGGTGATTGTGGTAGATTACATATATACCAAAGATGGCTGCAACTTTACACATCTGCCTGTTCTTTTGCAATGTGACCTTGAAGCTACCCATTCAAGAGGGGGAGACGTGTGTCCACTCCTCTGGAATATGGAAGGTTGTGCTATTGTCTGATCAAGGGGACAGCACAAGGAATGTCATGTGACTTTGGAAGCGAGGTCAGGAGAGCCTAGGTAGCTTCCTCCTATGACTCCGGGACACTTACTCGGAGTGTCCCCCTCAACTCCACCCTCTCAGGACCCAGCTGCCATGTTAGGAGAAGTCCAGCCACATCCACATGGAGAGGCAGCCCCTTGGTGTCCCAGCTGACAGTCTCAGCCAGGGCCAGCCTTCTGGTAATCCCAGTCACTCCAGCGCAGATGTCAGATATGTGGTTCTAGCACAAAGCCAGCTGAAGCTCGAGTTATTGTGAAGTAGATCATCCTTCATCCCATCTGAAGTCCTGGTCCACCAAATCCACAGGCATAATAAAATGACTGCTTTATGCCACTGATCTTGAGGTGGTTTATTATGCAGCGGTAGATAACAGGAAGAGTAATGCTGTGCATTTGTATTCCTCTAATGATCTTGATGAGATTTAGTAAAAATGGAATTATCCTTTAATTATGTTTGGTTGGTGAAAAGTGCTTATTAAAAAGTATTGTAGCTTGGAAGACTGTATCACCCAGAATGGATACTAATGGAGTGAACTTGATTTTCAGTTCCGTTCAACCAACGTGTGATTAGCCATAAGCACATGTAAAAAGCGCTCGGCACGCATTCTAATCTTGAATTATATTTTATTATCTATTTAAAGGGCAAGCTTTAAGCCAAGAAATGTTCTTCACATAATGGTCCTTAAAGGGCCAACTTCGAGCCTTAAACATTTTTATTTCTGGAAAAACATGCTTATGACCACACAGATGTCTTTTTTTGTCCAAATTCATTACCAATATCTGTGACATATTATTGGAGAAAGGATTATAGTAAATATGTCTCCAGAAACTTTAACAACCTTGGATTTTCTCATTATGCATCCAAGTATAATTTGTGGAAATTTAAGTGCCTATGAAGAAACATTTTGCATTGTTCTTTGAACACTAAACTTGTATTAAAATACATTCGTGGTATAACAGTTATTTTCAAGTAGTTCTTTGATTTTCTCGGTGTAGGTTTTATTTTATTTTATTTTTCCCCCACAAATTGTTTCTCACCCTTTCAAGCAGTTGGTCTGCTGTTACCAGAAAATTTGGGTCTTCACTATATCATCTGTAAAAAATGGTTGTCATCCAGTCTAATGGAACTCAGATTGAGGAAGATTGTCCTAATCTTAAGGATAAATTGGACTTTATTTTACCAGAAACTCAGAGAGCAATTGGCATGTCATAGTGAATTCTGGAAGTCTTGCTATACCTTAGAGCTTCATAAATAAAATATTCCAATAGTATGCCTCAAAATAAATGGTATATTATTACATTTTAATATATCCCAGTGGGCACACCAAGAACTAAATATAAGATCACTCTGTTCTGCCTGAGAACATAAAGATGAATAAAAAACTAGTCTTATGTAACCTTAGAGGCTGTTAAAGAAAGTTCTTTCTTCAAATGAAAACATATTTCTTATTTGTACAGCAAAGTCAAATAGCCCTATGGAATATAAGCTCTTTTTCCAATCAGAACTAGAGAAACACAAAATTCTTTTGCTGAGTAATTTTTTTAAAATTTCCCCAAAGTTTGTGTAAAGCAAAGTATAATAACACGTTGAAAGCAGGATTCATACTGTTATTTCAATGGAGCTCAAATCTTACACTACTTCAGAAACTTAGGCCTTAAATAATTTTTTTCCTTGAAATAAATTGAGTTGCACATAGAATTAAATCCTGAGATTCACATGTATTCCAATCCAGCAATATTGAAGACTGTAAGAGGGTCCTTCCTCAAGGACCCTGTCAATAAAAAACGAATAACTTCCTCTTTTGCAGGAACACTCAAAACTGAAAGTATCTAGCTTAGTACTCATTTGTATGCATATAAAAGTTTATGTATACTGTATCAGAACCTGGAGAATCCCTCACTGTTAATCCAATTACTAGGAGAAGAAGAGAGACTGAACCCTGCAGGTTCATAGAGACCAGAGTGAGACCAACCTGATGTGAATATGACCAGCATTTGAGGTCATGAGTGTCACTAAAAGCTCCTGAAAGTGGGACGAGCCAGGTAAAGACTAAAGCCACCCTCACCTGTATACTTACTGATATCTCACACATGTCTTGAGCACCTACTGTGTGTCTATGCTGTTCTAGGTTCTGGAATAGAGTGAATAACACAGGAGATACAATTATTGTTCTCACAGGCTTGCCATTCCAGTCATGACTGGCTGGCGAGGCAACTGACACTCCACAAACAAAGAAGCACATGAATACAATTGTGTGGTGATAAAAACTCATTTTTACATCTTGAACAAGGGAAGTTTCTGTCATAGAAGAAGTAGCAAGTCGTGATGAGTGCCCTGGAGAGGAAACAGCATATGCAAAGCGAAAAAGATAAGGGAAGAAAAAAGGAAAACCACTTCACAATATGATGTTTTAAGGAAGGGTTGAAAATTATGCCCCAGAAGAATTTAGATTAGAATACAATCTTCTTTCTACTTTTTTTCTGCCCCTTGTGAGGAATCTCATGTTTGGTTTTTAACTTCTTGTTCCACTCAAAGTTTGGATTATTATACTCCAGGCAATCTCTTCTCACATTACTCCCACAATGTGGCATAGTCACACCATGCTGAGGTGGGAACTGGAAGTCCCTCTTAAAGGAGGTGAGCACTTTTGGTATCATCTCTAAGGTGATCTCCAAATTCTCTTCACCTCTCGAAGTCTGTGATATCACCACAGAGAGGTTGTGAAGGCAAACTGCCACTTCTTTGCCCCAAAATACATCTGTGTAACCATGTAGTGTTTGCCTATAACTGTTACTGGGAGTTCAGTTGGATAACATCTTCGCTTAACAAGCAGTGGAGGGCGAACTCTGTGGATACTGATAAGAGAGATTGAGCAGCCCGGCTGAGAGTGGAACAGAGTCAGAACAGATACTCCTGTGGGGGTCTCTCCCCCAGGAGGGAGCAGTCTAGTTTTGTTATGGGGGGAGGAAAGCTAGATTCATGGCTAGTTTGTGGGAATCTGGAAAGAGAAGTCCCAATGAATGGAATTGAATACCATTCCTCCAGAGGAGACTGAAGTAAGGAAATCTTTTAGTGATTATTTAGTTTAATTTTGTGGGCTGTACTCTCTCATTTGTGGGACACTCCCAGAGGATGCGACACTGGAAATGTTCCTTTTGCAAATATTCATCTATGAAAAATTGACGATCCCCAGTCTCTAGATATGGGTCTCTAACACTCTTTCTTGACAGTCATGTGCAGAATAATTGGTCCCATATCTTGGCACGTGAAAAATAAAGAACAGCTGACAGCATCATGCTTTTAGCAACAAGGACATTCTCACAAGTTTCTGTAGAGTTAAAATGAGCAATTTGGTTGGCCCCAAAAGAGGGTTTTCGGTGGCCTAATTTTGACAATTAGAAACAAAAGAAAGACAAGATTATATAGAAGACAGAAAATCATAATTAAAGCTAATTTAAACATGCTCTGTATATTAAAGAAGCTATAGTGTTGAGACCAAAATGAAGATTTCACATAAAGTATGTTCAAAAAGTTAGTTGTTTTGTCCACATGAGTTTCCAATGCTCTTTCCAAAAGTACTGCAAAGTGACTGATGTATGAATTCAAGAATGAAGTGGTGGTCAACCTTCTAGATATATAAGATATAAAAGTAGGGTTTTTAATACAGCAAAAGAGAAGCATTAGATAGGCATTTGTATGTGTGGCAGGGATTGGTGGTTGTATCGAGTATCTGGTTTTGTTGTGTTTTCTCTGCTGGTCCCAGTTTGGCTCACGTTTGGGGACCGCTGTGGAACTCTTACTTTCATTTCCTGGTCAGTGCTGTATGAGAAATCATATGAGTCACATACTGGGCTGTCTGTGATTCACGGAAAGAAAAAAGAAAGAAGGAAGGGAGGATGAAAAAGGGAAGAAGGGAAGGAAAGAAGGAGGGAAGGAAGGGAGGGAGAGATGAAGAAAGAAGACCAGAGGAGATCCATTTTGGGAAACTGAACACAAAGCATCCTGGGTTTGACATGGAGACAACACATGCAGAGTCTGGCTTGTCCCTCTTCTGTCATTCCCGAGATAGAATCTGAGGCAGGTAGGCTTTGGTGTGGAGGTACTGCTCTAGGCTGTGTGGACACAAACTGAAGTAGATTTTAATTGTAATGAGGTATGGAATTGGATTCATAGTGAGTTAACTCAGGAGGACAGAGAACTTTCCATGAAATACTCTCATGATCACTGGACAGGACTGGCTTAGTGGGGACAAAACGGTATAGTTTTTAATTTGGAAAGTGTATTATCAAAAGACCCAGTGATCTGGGGGTTTTCTCAAGATAGAATAATTCCTTGGTAATATCTTGTGGAATAGAATTCCTAAAATATTATATTGACAGATGAATGTAAAGTGACGGGAGAATGAGGGTTCAGTCGGGAAGATGATTATATGAGGAATGTTTATCTACAGGTTTAAGTTTGTTTGGGCTAGGGAGAAATTATCACTTCATCTTATTTGTAAAGCAGGATGTTGACCTTAAAGAATAGGTCTTACATGGTTTCAAAGAGGGTCCAATAAATACCCTTTGTAAAATGCAATATTGAAGCTGCTTGGTTCAAACAGGTGTATTAAATACGTGTCTCTGACCTATAATGCTTTGAATATAAATTGTGTTTTAGGGGAAAGGTGCGATAACAGATCCTCTGAAAGCATCATTGTACTGATAGCATAGACTAAATATGAAACAAGTCACAAGCTATGTATAATATTTATAGCATACGATTTGAAAAGTTAATGTCCAAATGAATAAAGAGCTTTAAATTAACAGGTAAGCCACAGATACCCCAAGAGAAAAAAGATGAAGGAAAAAATAGAAAATTCATGGAAGAAATAGAATGCCTAATAAAACATGAAAAGTAATCTGAAAAATGCAAATTTTTAAAGTGAGATTTTTCTTCTCATAAGATTAGGAAAAATAAGAGCTCATTAATATTCACTGGTGGTTATGGTGAGAGAAAATGGATACTCACATGCATTGTTAGTACAAATTTGTGTAGCTTTATTTAAGGTCAATTGGTAGTATGAAATTGAAATATACCTATCTTTCAACTCAATATTCAACTTTGATCAACTTCGATCAACTTCAATGTAGCACTCAAATGAGAACCCAAAGAAACTTGTACAAAGAAGTTCAAGACTGGAGAGGATAAGAAGCCACAGTGCACGATTCTTATCCTCAAGGGTAATGAGATCATGGTTGGGAAGTTAGAACCTGTACCTAAGAAAACTGTAAAACCAGCATATTTAAGTACTCTAATTCAAAGAGTGTATAAATAATTAGGAGGAAAGATAGGCAAATATGACCTGGGTTTCTCAAGAAAGATTTTGTAAATAATGTAAAGCTTCTGGTTTATAACATTGTATATCTATTTATTATTAAAAAGTAAACATTTATTAATCAGAATGTAAATTCTGTGAAATCAGGCTTTCGTGTTTGTTTTATTTATTATTCTTTCCCAATATCTAGTACAGTGCCTAGCATAGAGTAGACGATGAGTATGTTTTCGAAGAAATATATAAAACTGAAATAATAAAAATTCTGCAGAAGTTTTCAGATGAAAACCCAAATGAAATCACAATAAAAAGTTTAAAAAAGCAACCGCGATAACCAAACAACCACAGCCTCATTAATTCTATTATATTTAGGTAGGCAATACCTGCTGAACAATAACTATAGCACTTTGTTTTAATTCATGTGGAATATGTCTATCAAATAATTAAAAATGATAGATAATTTTATGTTTTAAAAACAAAATAAACTCAAAACAATCCTCAAGGTATCCCTAATGTACTACTCCTACACATTAAAATAATACATATTTCTCTACATGCTAAATTAAAGTAATTGCTTGCTATTCGTAGAAATAGTATGCGTCTAAGCTGTTGATTAGCTGAATGAAATATATTATCATTCTGGTTATATCCAGACTTTCAAGTCCATTTTTGCTTTATTACAGTAAGTGGTTTAGAGTTCTTGTTTGTATTTGTAAAAGTATAGATCAAGACAAAAACTGGAACCATTTCCCCTGAAAACTGGAACAAGACAAGGATGCCCACTCTCACCCCTCCTGTTCAATATAGTATTGGAAGTCCTGGCTAGAGCAATCAGAGAAGAGAAGACAATCAGGGGTATTCAAATAGGAAAAGAGAAAGTCAAGCTATCTCTCTTTGCAGATGACATGATCGTGTACCTTGAAAACCCAAGAGAATCTGTCAAAAACCTCCTTACACTGATAAAGGACTTTGGCAAAGCCTCAGGATATAAAATAAATATGCAAAAGACAATCACATTTCTTTACACCAATAATAAACAAACAGAAACCCAAATAAGAGCACAATTCCATTACAATAGCCACACACAAAAAATGAAATACCTTGGCATCTTCCTAACCAGAAACGTGAAAGACCTTTACAATG
>NW_007247400.1:177385-195160 GCF_000164805.1 Carlito syrichta
AATGCAATACCCATCAAATTACCAGCAACATTCTTCTCAGACCTAGAAAAAACAACACAGGAATTCATATGGAAACACAAATGACCAAGAATAGCCAGAACAATCCTCAGCAAAAAACAACAACAACAACAACAACAACAACAAAGGAGGCAGTATCACATTACCAGACTTCAAACTTTACTATAAAGCTACAATCATCAAAACAGCTTGGTGTTGGTATAGGAACAGGCATATAGACCAATGGAATAGAATTGAGATTCCAGAAGCAAAATCTCGATTTCTCAACCAACTCTTATTCGACAAAGCCTCCACCACCTACCACTGGGGAGAGGAGAACCTATTCAGTAAATGGTGCTGGGAAAACTGACTGACCCCATGCAGAAGATTGAAACAGGACCCCTATCTATCTCCATACACAAAAATTAACTCTAAATGGATCAGAGACCTAAATGTAAAACCTCAGACCATAAGAACCTTAGAAAATTAAGGACATACCCTCATGGAAATTGGAACTGGTATCCAGTTCCTGAACAAAACCTGAAACCCACAGGCCATAAGAGATAAGATAGACAAGTGGGACCTCATTAAACTGACAAGTTTCTGCAAAGCCAAAGAAACCATCAAGAGAGCAGGGAGACAGCCTACAGACTGGGAAAAAGTATTTGCCAACTCCAGTTCTGACAAAGGCTTAACATCTTGGATCTGCAAGGAACTCAAATGTGCTGAAAAGGAAAAACAAACAACACCATTATAAAATGGGCAAAATTTATGAACAGACACTTCTCAAAGGAAGACATCTGAGCCAACAGCCATGAAGAAATGTTCAACCTCACTAATCATCAGGGAGATGCAAATCAAAACCACACCAAGATACCACCTAACTCCAGCCAGAATGGCAATTATCAATGACTTAAAAAATAACAGTTGCTGGAGAGGGTGTGGCGAAAAGGGAACACTTCTACACTGTTGGTGGGAGTGCAAACTAGTGCAACCTCTGTGGAAAACAGTATGGTGAGTCCTAAAAGCTCTAAATATTGACCTCCCATATAACCCTGCAATCCCCCTCCTGGGAATATACCCTGAAGAACTCAAATCACTCTATAAAAAAGATACCTGCACACATATGTTTATCGCAGCATTGTTCACAATAGCAAGAACCTGGAACCAACCATGCTGTCCATCAAAAGAGGACTGGATTTTAAAAACGTGGTACATATACACGATGGAATACTATGCAGCCATAAAAAAGAACAAAATCATGAATTTCGCAGCAACCTGGATGGAACTAGAGTCTATAATACTGAGTGACCTCTCACAGAAACAAAGATCTGAGTATCACATGTTCTCACACATATAGTGAACCTTGAACATCCAACGTAATACTATAAGAAAATGACTGGCAGTGGTGGGAAACTAAGGGGGGGAGGGGAAGATAGATGGGATTAACGGTAGTAAATATCTATCTGGGGATGGGGAGACACCTTATCAACAGGGGTGCCTGAACGAAGCATATTTGTATACCTAACCCTTAACTGTACTCCACAATATCATAAAAACTATTGATTTAAAAAAAAAGAATGTTGTGTTAGCATATACTAAATAGAAAATGAATTGCCAAATTATAATATTAAGGTCCCTCAGAGATTGTCTATCCCTATCCTTCTTAGTTATCTTGTGAATGTGGAAGCCAAGGCCCAGAAAGGACAAAGAGACTTTAAAATCAAAAGAATTTGTATATGAATCAGTTCTGAACACTAACTTTGGAACCCCGAGGAAGTTGGTAACCTCTCTGGGCTTCAGTTTTCCCATTTACAAAATGAGCATAATAATACCTTCCTCTCAGGGTTTTGGAACAAAATGAGATAATATATGTAGCGCACTTAGCACCGTGCTGTAGACATTTAATTCCTCAATCAATAGCAACTAACATAAGCAATGATCACGTTAATTACTGTTGTAAGTAGTAGCAATGCTCAAGGTGACACATCTTATAAAGGTGACTGATACATTAGAGACCGAACCTGAGTTAAACATCATCCAGTCACTCATGTTTTCATTGATTAATGGTCATAACAAATCAAGTGTTTATAAGGAATAAATGACAGTACATATTGAACCAAAACAAAACATCTGGACTAGTATAGAACACATTTTTCTAGGGGAAAGCTAAAAAATTTTAACAGCAGATACTTTTCCTAATTTTGATTTCAAGTCATATGTATAATTCTCAATAATAAACAAAAGTTTCCACTTTATTTTTTTGCTCATTAAAAAAAAAATCCTTCCAGTCTGGGTGACAGAGCGAGACTCCAACTCAAAAAAAAAAAAAAGAAAAAAATCCTGGCTTGTGCTTACTGTCTCAGCATAATGATGAATAGTATTTTCTATTACTCTCAAAAATCTTCCAAGTTAGATGAAAATACAGTCATCCTAGGATTAAAGTAAACATATGCTCTCTAATTGATACACAGTTTTTTTTTTTTAATTCTAGTCATAGATATGTCACAAGGAGGAAGGTTGCATTAGTGTTGCTTTATGATGAGATATCATATTTTATAAATGTTAGCCTACTTAGAGGCTAAATATTGACTCAGACTTAGATAAAGTCTCAGAAAGAAAAAAGTAAAGAGTCTTCTAAAAGAAGCTATTGGAGATTCATTAATGATGACAACACCCTGAACTTCTTATCAAAGTTTAAGTGGTAACATCCTTGCACAAGAAGAAATCTTCAAAATCAAATGGTTTGTTGGTATCTAGACATCAGGAGCCCAAATGTGAGCTGAACAATGATTTTCACTCTGTTTTAAAATGAGAGTTTACTGGTTACATGTCGATATTTACTGAAAGCTATACACATTGCCTAAATATAGCCCAGGGATATAAACTTCCTAAGTAAGGTGCTGTCCAGCCAAGGTGGCCTGCCTGTCATTATCAAACTGGCTTTCTGAATCACTGAGTTGCCTCTTACAGGTCAGTTAGGAAAAGCCGTTTCTGAGGAGTCAGTGCACTGTGTTTCAGTGCCACGTGCATAATTATTCATAACTGGGCTACTTTCAGTTTACTTCTATACATTATTGGTGAATATATATTTGTGGAAGTGCTTTGGAGGGATTTCGTGCTAATAATTATTCTGTTAGATGTCTAGATTTCTTAAATTATTTTAAAGGAAACTTTCACCAGTATCTTTCAAACAATTCTTTTTTTTAAAAGCAACTTATTCCAGTTAAGTTTTTTCTTCTTCATTATGATGCTCACACTCTGGTATGTAGTAATAAATAATGATACACACAAAAGCTCAGGGAAAAATACCTGTCTGGTAGAGACAGTGACTTTTTCACAAATTGGATCCATGTGAAACTGGATCGCAATACAGAAAGATCAAGAGAAATTATCTAAGATAGGTCAACTCTTTCTTCTTCCTTTTTTTTTTCAAACAGGAAAGCCAATTTCAGGGTTACATTGTTAACAAGAACAAGTATAATGATATAAAGATTACAGACTAGGCTCTGAAGCAATATTGTTTTATGGCAGGGGTCTTCAAAGTCAAGAAAACCTTAAGCACTTGGGTCAGCATTTACAATTTAATTTTCTAACAGAGACTGAAAGTCACAGGGACAGAGCAATAAAGGAGCAGACTGACATCACAAACTGACATCTAGTACTGGGCTCACTGGATTTCCACAGTGAAGGTCTTTCATTATTCTCTCTTCAGCACCAACTAGAATCAGGCTATTTCGTTGCCCATATGACTTGTGGAGCTAAATTTCCAGCCTTTTTTTTGCAAAATGTCAAACCATTCTGTGTCTGTAAGTTTATAAATTCCCTACGTCTATTTAGGTTTCTATGCCTCTGAGCAGAGCTGTCAGAAGAAGTTAGTATTTAAAAGATTACACAGAAACGGGACAGCAGGAAGGCAGAACAATTAACTCACCATCATTTTTTAATTCAACAACATAAGGAAGTAATGTTGTTAAGAATCTTAAAATATGTTGACTAAAAAATTAGGGGGAAAAAAGCATTAGATTCTGCTGAAGAAGTGAAAAGAACACATTCCCTTTCTTCTAGCTAAGAGATCCATCTACACATGTTGTATAACTACAGTTTGCCTTGAAAAATGGATTTTTAATGGAAGTATGTAGTTAAATGATGCACATTGCAAAAATAATGATCGAAATAGAAAACACATTCATAGTTTGGGGACTCTCTTAATAAACCCCATGTGACACGTGCCTATTGTAATCGTTGTAGTTCCCTGTTTTGCATTCTGTTTTGCATCTTGTGCTTTTTCATATGTCTCCACACTTCTCCTGGTTATTATATCCAATATCTCTGATGATTAGAGTCATTCCCCAATCACAAGAAGGATCGTCCCAGTCTCAACTCATTCAAGAGACGTCCCTGAATTGTCAACTTTGCTAATCAAGGAAAGGGTTGATGGAGACATCTCAGCCTAGTCTCCCAAAGAGAACAAGCCACGCGCAGGCCTCTTCCTCAAGTCTTCTTTGACTTTCCAGCTTTCTTAAGGTAGACATTCTCGAAGGTTCCCAGGACATACTCCTATGAGAGTACTTACCTTTTATCTGATATTGTAATTGTTTGTTTACTCATCCCTCTCCCTATTATACTTATGCTCTATGAGAACAAGAATTATGTGTTTTCTTCGTTAGAATATTTGAAATCTTAGCACCTATCTGTGCCAAACACATTGTAATATTAATTATAATAAACATAGTATAATAATATCATAATACACAGTATACTGTGTATATTTAAATATACCAAATATGGTAAATATTTTTTGAGTGAAAGAATAAAGGCATTGCTTAATCAATTAGCTAATTAATTAGTAAGAGTACCTATGGCCATACTTTTTTCTCCCGGAGTATAATTAGGAACCAGTTAAAACTGTTCCTAGCTGATTTCATTTGCTCATTGACATCTCAAGGTATGACATTCTTTTGCTTGTTGACAAGAAAAGATATTTATGATTACCAGTTACGTGTCAAGAACCATTTTAAGAACCAGGAAAAGAGTGTTCAACAAAGCAGACCAAATTTTCTGTCTTCAGGGGCCCAAGAATTAACATGGAAAAAATAAAATTGGAATAATAATGTGTGGAATAAAAGAATATGCTATTTTGATCGTGAGTTAAGGAGCAATGCCTCAGGGAAGAACCAAGATAACCACTTGAGCAGAGACCAAAATGAAGAGGCAGACTAAGAAGATTTCTAGAGGAAGAAATTTCTCAACATTTATTCAGAGAAAGATGGGGAATCTTTGTAAAGACTTGAACAGAAGACTACTGTGATATGACTTCCGCTTTAAATGGGTTATTCTGAATGTTGTGGAAAATAGAATGAAATCAGAACACCCGTAGAGGGCTACTACCATCCTTTAGAAGAGAGCTGGTGGTGACTTGGAGTGAATCTGTTGTAGGGGGGGAAGCAAAATGTTCTTAGATTTAAATTTTATTTTGAGAACAGAACCAACAGAATGAACTAGATATACAATGTGAAAGACAGTGAAGAGTCAATAATTCCTCTTAATATTTTTCCCCCTGAATGAAGGTGGCATTTATGGTGATGGAGGTGCTGGGAATTAGAATTTAGTTAGTTTCTGTGTGCCTCTGAGATGCTTACTGGACATCAAAGTAGAGACGTTGGGTAGATGGTTGACTAAGAGGCTAGAGTATAAAGTTTAAAGGTCTGAGCTGGAGACATGATCCCTGGTATCCTCAGCATACTAATATTGCTGGAGTAGAAAGGTCATCAAATAGAAAATGAGTATAGATAGGGAAAAAGTCAAAACATTGAGAACTGAAGTGATACACATGGTATTGTTTTGCCCCTCCTCATTTGTTTCACCTGCTACTGAATGTTCTTTTCGGTCATTGGGCTGAATTTTTTTTTTTTTTGCTTGACACTACTCTTTATTTTAAATTTTACCATTTTTAATCTCAGTTTAAACATTTCCTCACGGAGGGCATCCCTGATTAAACACCATTCCTATAAATTCCAGTTATCACTCTTCTTACTTCTTAGCCTTGTGTAAGACACCACACATTTCTGCAACTTGACTAACGGTGTTACCTTGCCTGACTGTTGACGTCAGGGGTTCTATTGATTTCATTGTTAGTGTACACAGTTCCTCATCCAGTGCAAGCATATAATGGGATCTCAAAAACTGGCTTGTTAAATTCAATTGAACTGTTAACCAGAAGCCAATCCCTTCTGACTTTTGAGGGAGCGGCCCCTTTGGACAACAGATTAGCATCACATAGTTGGAATTGCAGAACTAACGTGTGAGTCTTTAATAGAAACAGCAGCTCTTGACATTCACACTTCCCTTCCATTCCAGTGCCATCCTGATTGAAGAGTGCAATTACGTAGAACGTTAATTGTCTACTAATAGGAAGAATAACGACGAAATTGCATAGTTCATTCGTGTAATAACACTCAAATTACTGTTTTGGAGTCCTTCCTAATTTATAACCAAGTTCAGTGACACTGACCAATCTTTCACAAGCACAGCAGCAAATAATGTTGGTAGAAAATATTGTGTTCAGATCCCGAGTTTAAAATGCATACTAGACTTGCACTTGGGCATGATCTGGAAGGAAAGAGTATTCAGTTTTACATTTTCAAATCTCCCTTTTAAATAAGTCTTATATACCTGAAAGGACATACAATGGTTTCTTCACGAACTGTTGTTAGATTGGCTGTGGGGTGTGAAAGAAAGAAAAACATATACACACAAAAAAACCTGTTCAATGATGAGTATTCACTAAATGTAAACAGAGTTTTGATGACAAAGTGTTAAAGGAGATTTACTGAAATGACTTAGATGTTGGACAGTCATCTATATTGACTGTGTTTATTCTACTGTGTCCCTAGATTTCACACTAGTCCCATCTTATTTTTAGCAATGTTTCTTCTCCCTGCTTTTAAAGATTTCAGAAAGCTAACCTTATAGGATTCTTCAGTAGTATGTAAAAATCCAATATACTTTGCATTATTAAACTGTAAATAATTCAAGAACTTACTCATATTGTCCTATGGTAGTTTGATTCTCTTAGAACAGCACATATTTGCTATCCTCAGAACTTTTTCTTGGTCCCCATTCCTTATCAACAAAGCCTGAATTTGAGTCCCTTCACAATCTGAGTTTTGCTACAATCTTTCCTTCCATGTTAATTTCTCATTATTTCCAAACAGAAACCCCTAAACCTCACAAAATAGACATACTCAATTTCACCCAGACGTACTGTTGCTGAACCTCACCCCGTAGTTTTACTTTTTATTTTATTTTTTAAATTTTTTTTTTTGTGTGAGTAAGCAGGATTTATTGGGAGGTCAGAGAAGCTCCCACAGTGGGAGGAGACCCAAAGGGGTTGCCCTCACCCCATACTTTTATTCATGCTACTCCTTATGCCTAGAATTCCTTTCTTTCTCAAACTTAAATTTCTAAGCTCTATGTAATCTCCAGTATAAAAATCATGAACTCGTTCCTTTATATTTCAACTTGTGTCTATATCTCCGGTCCCTAAGCTACCACAGCATCACTAATTTAACAATTGTATGTATTCATTCCATACACATTAATTTCTGCAGTTCAATTCAAAACGTGTTGATTCTCTCATGGGCTAGATGGATACTACAAAAATAGGGATCACGTGTTATTTTCTCTCGTGATTTTTATAGCATTAGTTCATGCCCCATAAGTACTAGTTGAGATAATTAATTCATGTACAGTTATAGATTCTACATTTTCATAAATCAGTGTAGTAGATGACCCGTTACCCACTACAAGTCCCTGTCATTGTGTCTAATGACTAGAACGTATGACCTTGGCCTAGACGTTTCCTTGACTGAAGAGTACAACATTAGCTGGAGAAACATAAAGATTAACCGCCCTTCTGCTTTGCTAAAGAATGGTTAATGAGGTGGTACATAAGCCCAACGATACTTTTGTCTAAATTGAGACAACTTTGTAGGAAAACTTACGTCCAAGGCCCCTTCTTTATCTACATATCCAGTATGTTCTTAAATTGTGTTACTTCCCTCATTCTAATGATGGTAGGCAACCCTGATGTCATTCCTCTGAGCAATGTCAGCTGTTCAACAGCACCATCATTATAAAGTGTTCCCCTCAGAGATCATCTGTAGTTGGAAATTATGCCAAGGAATTTTGTGGTTTAACATTTGTTATTCTGCTTGGGTCCACGTCTTTGCTTGGCTGTGGCCTCTCACTTCTTAAAGGTTCTTACTGATGTACATTCCCTCAATAAACATGTTCACTCAAATCTCTGTTTCAGGCTCTGCTCTAAACAGTTGGAATAAAATTTTGGGGTGATCCCAGGATATTGCTACAGTTTGGAACCCTTTTGCTTTGTTTAGGAACTCTAGGTGGGTGTGATGGTAAGAACTAAATAGAGTCAATGTGACCCGAAGCTCACTGGGGTTCTTTGTTTTTGCTTTTGCTTGTTTGTTTTAGATATCATAGCTGTCAAAAACTTTGGAGATGTGTGAGATTTGGCTGCTCCTTCAAAAACTTCTGACTAAATCACAGTCAAAACAAAACAAGTCTCAGTTTAAATTCTGCCATACTGCTTTCCTAAATGTATTCACTAAACATTTATTAACAAAGACACACACACACACACACACACACACAGAAACACACACAGAAAACCTGAAGAATACAAAATTAAATATTTGTTAAAACTTTAAAACTATCCTGTAACTTTTCAAATGATTAAGTGATTAAGAAAGCAAACTTTTGATTTATTTGATTATCTAAAATGAAATATCTTCTGGCTTACCAGGATAAAGATAAAAATAATTATTACATATGGATGTATGGGCAGAGAAAATTTTTTTTTAATCGATATTTTTTATTTTGATATTGTGGGGTACAGTTAAGCATATAAATATGCTTCATTCAGGCCCCCTTGTTGGTGTCTCCCTGTCTCCAGACAGATGTTTACTACCATTAGTCCCACCCCCCCATAGATTCCCAACACCGTCAGTCATTTTTTTATAGTAGTGCATTGGATGATCAAGGTTCACTATATGAGTGAGAATATGTGGTACTCAGATCTTTGTTTCTGTGAGAGGTCACTTAGTATTATAGACTCTAGCTCCATCCAGGTTGCTGCAAAATTCATGATTTTGTTCTTTTTTATAGCTGTGTAGTATTCCATCGTGTATATGTACCACATTTTTTAAATCCAGTCCTCTTTTGATGGACAGCGTGGTTGGTTCCAGGTTCTTGCTATTGTGAACAATGCTGCAATAAACATTCACGTGCAGGTATATTTTTTATAGAGTGATTTGAGTTCTTCAGGGTATATTCCCAGTAGGAGGATTGCAGAGTCATATGGGAGGTTGATGTTTAGAGCTTTTAGGAATCACCACACTGCTTTCCACAGAGGTTGAACTAGTTTACGCTCCCACCAACAGTGTAGAAGTGTTCCCTTTTCGCCACACCCTCTCCAGCAGCTGTTATTTTTTGAGTTGTTGATAATTGCCATTCTGACTGGAGTTAGGTGGTATCTCAGTGTGGTTTTGATTTGCATCTCCCTGATGATTAATAAGGTTGAGCATTTCTTCATGTGTCTGTTGGCTGCTCGGATGTCTTCCTTTGTGAAGTGTCTGTTCATATCTTTTGCCCACTTTGTAATGGGGTTTGTTTTTTTCTTTCAGCACGTTTGAGTTCCTTGTAGATCCAGGATGTTAAGCCTTTGTCAGACCTGGAGTTGGCAAATACTTGTTCCCAGTCTGTAGGCTGTCGCCCTGCTCTCTTGATGGTTTCTTTGGCTTTGCAGAGGCTTGTCAGTTTAATGAGGTCCCACTTGGCTATCTTATCCCTTATGGCCTGTGGGTTTCGAGTTTTGTTCAGGAAATGGATGCCAGTTCCAATTTCCATGAGGGTATGTCCTTCACTTTCTAAGGTTCTTATGGTTTTAGGTTTTATATTTAGGTCCCTGATCCATTTGGAGTTAATTTTTGTGTATGGGGATAGATAGGGGTCCTGTTTCAATCTTCTGCATGTGGTCAGTCAGTTTTCCCAGCACCATTTACTGAATAGGTTCTCCTCTCCCCAGTGGTAGGTGGTGGAGGCTTTGTCGAAGATGAGTTGGTTGAGAAATTGAGGTCTTGCCTCTAGAATCTCAATTCTATTCCATTGGTCTATATGCCTGTTCCTGTACCAATACCAAGCTGTTTGATGATTGTAGCTTTATAGTAAAGTTTGAAGTCTGGTAATGTGATACCACTTGCTTTGTTTTTTTTGCTGAGGATTGTTCTGGCTATTCTTAGTAGTTTGTGTTTCCATATGAATTCCTGTGTTGTTTTTTCTAGTTCTGAGAAGAATGTTGCTGGTAATTTGATAGGTATTGCAGTGAATCTGTAGATTGCCCTAGGTAAGATGGACATCTTCACAATGTTGATTCTTCCAATCCATGAGCATGGGATATTTTCCACTTGTTTGTGTCATCTTTGATTTCTTTGAGCAGTGTTTTGTAGTTTTCATTGTAAAGGTCTTTCATGTTTCTGGTTAGGAAGATGCCAAGGTATTTCATTTTTTTTTGTGGCTATTGTGAATGGAATTGTGCTTCTTATTTGGGTTTCTGTTTGTTTATTATTGGTATAAAGAAATATGATTGTCTTTTGTACATTTATTTTATATCCTGAGACTTTGCCGAAGGCCTTTATCAACGTAAGGAGGTTTTTGACAGATTCTCTTGGGTTTTCAAGGTATACGATCATGTCATCTGCAAAGAGAGATAATTTGACTTCCTCTTTTCCTATTTGGATACCCCTGATTGTCTTCTCTTCTCTGATTGCTCTAGCCAGGACTTCCAATACTATATTGAACAGGAGGGGTGAGAGTGGGCATCCTTGTCTTGTTCCAGTTTTCAGGGGAAGTGGTTCCAATTTTTGTCCATTTAGGAGTATGCTGGCTATGGGTTTCTCATAGATGGCTTTTACTACTTTGAGGTATGTTCCCTGTATGCCTAGATGTTCGAGGGTTTTTATCACGAAGGGGTGCTAGATTTTACCAAAAGCTTTTTCTGCATGTAATGATATAATCATGTGGTTTTTGTTTTGACATCTGTGGATGTATTTAATTACATTTATTGTTTTACGAATGTTGAACCAGCATTGTGTCCCAGGGATGAATCCTACTTGGTCATAATGGATGATTTTTGAGATGTGTTGTTCAATCCGGTTTGCTAGGATCTTGTTGAGATTTTTAGCGTCTATGTTAATCAAAGATATTGGCCTGTAGTTCTCTTTCTTTGTTGGATCTTTACCTGGCTTGGGTATCAATGTGATGTTAGCTTCATAAAATGATTTGGGGAGGATTCCATCTTTCTCAATCACCTGAAATAGCTTCAGTAGGATTGGAATCTGTTCCTCCTTAAATGTCTTGTAGAATTCTGCTGGAAAGCCATCTGGACCAGGGCTTTTTTTTTGTAGGTAGTTTTCTTATTACATAGTCAACTTCCTTGATTGTTATTGGTCTCAATTTCTTCTTGTTTCAACCTAGGCAGGTTGTGTGATGACAGAAAGTCCTCCATTTCCTTGAGGTTTTCAAGTTTGTTTCCCTACAAGTGTACATAGTAGTCTCTGATGATCTTTTGTATTTCTTCAGGATCAGAGGTGACTTTATCTTTTGTGTTTCTCATTGTGCTTATTTGGGTTTTTTCTTTCTTTTTCTTGGTCAGTCTAACTAGGGGATCATCAATCTTGTTTATCCTTTCGTAGAACCAGCTTTTTGTTTCATGGATTTTTTTTTGTATTGTCTTCTTGTCTTCTATGTCCTGGATTTGGGTTTTTATTTTGGTGATCTAGATTCTTCTGCTGAAATTAGGGTTTTTGTGATCTTGCTTTTCCAACTTCCTTAGGTGGCTTGTTAGGCTATTAATCTGTGCTCCTTCCATTTTCTTCATGTGTGTTTGTAGGGATATGAATTCCCCTCTTACTACAGTTTTTAGGCATCCCAGAGATTTTGGTAAGATGTTTCTTCATTTTCATTCATTTCCAGGTATCTTTTGATCTCTGTTTTGATTTCATCATTGATCCAGGAGTTGTTTAGAATCATGCTGTTTAGTGTCCATGTCTTTGTGGGTTTTGGAGGGACCTTGTTGGTGTCAATGTTTATTTTTATTCCACTGTGGTCCGAGAAGGTGCATGGTAGAATTTCAGTCTTTTTAAATTTGCTTATGCTTGATTTATGACTGATAATGTGGTCGCTCATGGAATACCTCCCATGCGGTGATGAGTAGAATGTGTATTCTCTGGCCTTTGGATGGAGTGCTCTGTAGGTATCAATTAAGTCCATTTGGTCCAGAGTCACATTGAGGTTCCGAATCTGATTTTTTTATCCCGATGATCTGTTGAGGGTTGTGAGTGGGGTATTAAAGTCCCCAGTTATGATGGTGTTAGAGTCAATATCTTTCTTTAGTTTTCCTAGGAGTTGCTCTATAAAAGTCGGTGCACCTATGTTAGGTGCATATATGTTTAGGATAGATATATCTTATTGATGGAGTGAGCCTTTTATCATTATGTAGTGGCCTTCTGTATCTTTTTAAATTTTTGATAGCTTAAATAGTATTTTGTCTGAAATTAGGATCGTGACTCCTTCTTTCTTTTGTGTTCCATTCGCCTGGAAATTTGTTTCCCATCCTCTTACTTTGAGTCTGTGCATGTCCTTTCTAGTGAGATGGGTCTCTTGAAGGCAGTATATTGTTGCCTGGTGATATTTTATCCAATTTGCCATTCTATGTATTTTCAGTGGTGCATTTAGTCCATTCACATAAAGGCTAATTATTGAAATGTGAGAGTTCATCCCTAACATACAGTTCTTTTAGAGTTGTTCTTCCACTTGGTTTATTGTCTTTCTATTGTTTTGAGGATTGGTTCATATGTATTTTACTCTTTTTCCTGTACTCTTGTGAAAAATGTTGCTCTTTTCACCCCCTTTTCTTCTGTGTTTAGTACTTTCTTAAGTGTTTCATGTAGAGGTGGTTTGGTGGCAGTGTAAGTTCTTAGGGATTGGATATCTGGGAAAGATTTTAATTCTCCCTCACTGATGAAGCTTAATCTGGCAGGGTAGGTTATTCTTGGTTGAAATTATCTTTTAGGACTTTGAAGATAGGACTCCAAGCTCTCCTAGCTTGCAGGGTTTCTGTAGATAAATCTGCTGCTATTCTAATTGGTTTTCCACGGTAGGTAATCTGACCTTTTTCTCTTGCTGCCTTTAGGATTTTTTCTTTTATGCCTACTTTGTTTAGGCGAATTATTATGTGTCTAGGAGTTGGTTTTCTCATTTGTTGTCTTGCAGGGGTTCTCTGGATCTCTTGTGTTTGAGTTTTTCCATCATTGATTAGATAAGGGAAGTTTTCTTGAATGATCTCATGGAAGGTTTGTTCCAATGTGGTCTCTGTCGCTCTTTCTGCCTCAGGCAGACAATTACTCTTAGGTTAGGCCTCTTGAGGTAATCGCTCATCTCTTGAAGGTTTTTTTCTGTCTTTTTGAGCTTGTTTTCTGTGTTTTTGAGAGTTTGGGTTATTTGTATATTTTGGTCCTCAAGCTCTGAGATTCTTTCTTCTGCTTGGCTAATTCTGCTTTCCATGCTTATCAGTTTATTGTTTATTTCATTCACAGCATTCTTTATTACTCTTATCTCAGATATCAGCTCCTTTCTAGTTTCTTCTGGAGTCTTCTCAATTCTTTTTAATCTCTCCATTAATGTCTTTATGTCAAGGGTTGTATTTTGAGTTGTATTTTGAGACCATTCATTCTGGGGGGGGTTCTTTGTTGTTTGCATTCCAAAGTCAGTTTTGTCAGTGTCTGCCCTCCCGGAAGTCTGGGAGAGACCCATATTCTTCTTTGGTTTTTCTTCATTTGTGTAGATTTTTCTCTCTTGTCCCTTAGTGGATCGAGTTCCTGAGATCAAATCTCCAGGCTCTCTCCTCTGTTTCTGTTGCAGGCAGTTAGCTTGTTGCCTGGGAGATCTGTGACACTGTCTCTATTCAGCATAGGGGAGGGGCTTTGTCTCCTGTTAATGACATCACCATGGGAACCGAGGTGGAGGCTCTGATAGGTGGGTGGGGCGATGCAATGTAAATATGCCTTGAATATGGTGGAGGTGGTGGTTTTACTTTTACTTTTAGGGGCACTCCTGTGGGAGTGCCACTCTAGGCGGGACCAGCTGCACAGCTGGGCGCTGGATCTGGGGTGCCTCCAGCCTGCTGGGGTGGAGGAGAGGGTCAGGTGTTCCCTCCTCTGGTGCTGGAAGCCTGTGATCAGCACCTTACCCCAGTTTGGGGTTCTGCCCCCTTACACGGGCTTGCGCTTGTGCTCGCTGAGTGCCTCAGCCAGGGTGGGCCCGGGGCTTCCAATCTCCAAAGCTCCAGGGGGCAGGTGGTGGCTCTAGGTCCCTCCCAGGGCACTTTAGCCAGAAATGGGACCGGTATCTCTAAGGGGCGGGCACTCAGAGCCTCCCTGTGTGACTGGCAGCTTCGCGCTGGGTGCTGGTCGCGACGATGTGGCCGGGGATGGAGATGGGATCCGGGATTTGGAATTCCCCAGCTGGCTGGAATCACATATAGTGGAGCAGCTGTGGTCTGGCCGCAATGTTTGGCCCTGCATGGGACCAAAAGTCCCCAAGCCTCGTACCAGTGAGGCTGGAGGTGGGGGGGGGGTGCAGGAAGAAAAGTAATAGTCTTTTTGGGAAACTCACGTTCCGAGAATCTCAGGGATCCACCTATGTGGTCGCCATCTTCAGGTCACCCCCTCCAGAGAAACTATATTAGGGGGAACGGGTGTGAGTCTGATAGTGTGTATTTGGTCAAGTCATTATATAATTGAGAAGATCCAAGGCTTAGTGAAGTCTGGAACTACAAGATCTGTGCTCAGGAATGGTACATTTTATCCCAACTTGAAGCTTTGTGAGTGAGCCCAGCTAGGAAGAGTATGTGAAATGAAAAAAAGAGAGAGAGAGAGAAGATGAAACCCAGGGAAATAATATTATGAGGCAGGGAAAATATAAGGAGACCATGAAGAAGATTGATAGAGACTGCTTCAACTACATGGAAAATGTGCAAAAAAAGAGGTAAGATAGCATTTAATAGGAAGAAGATTTCAGGGAGAGAACTGTCAACAATTTTAAACTCTCAATGAGATTCTGATAAGAATTGGAAAGTATTCACAGAATTTAGTAATTAGTTCCTTGTTGACTCTTCCTGGGGTGGAATAAGCAGTGAAAAGGAAGAGGGCAAAAGTGAAGGTCAAATTTTTTCAGGTTTAGGGAGAGAAAGATGGATAAAACCAGTAGTGGGGGTGGGGGTGGGGGGCAGATTAAATAAATACTCAAATGATGAACTTGATTTGAAATTTTTCATAAGAATGCAGACTGTATGTAAGAGGTGCCCCTGACCTGTTAAAAATGGCTTTATATAAAAATAGCTTGTCTTTTGAATATCCTCTGTGCCAATTACAAAGTGTGCTTGATCTCACTGAGTCATGGAATGAAGCTACATGCCACCATTTATGTTCATGTCACTTTGCAACACATGACAGACTCAGTTGGTATTTTTACTCCTGTTCTGCTGCTCCTCTGGGATCCTAGCTCTTCTTGGAGACATAAGAAGAGGACTATATAATGACCTATGCTACTCCAATTGCTCTGCTATAAAGACCATTTACTTGAGTCATGGTAGGGAGAGAGTTTCTGTCTTTCCCTAGTTAAAGCTATGCTCCAGGCCATGACAATCAAGATAACACGAAAGTCTATCCACATGTTTATTCTCGTAGATTTGACCAGGTAGTAGAAGCCATCATAAATTCTCTAAAATTTACTGTATCTCAGAATGCGTCTTTCATATATAACTCAATTTATTCTTCCCATGATGTCACCTTTGTCTGTGGTACAAATTCTTCCCAACCTCTACAAGTCTTTCTCCCAAGTCCAACTCCAAAAGGAAAGTTAAATAGATTACTTGTGACTTTACATCTGATCTCTATTTACTTTACATGTGTTTTTCTCCCATTATAACTTCCTTTGGATCAGGTGAGTACTCCATTGAGGAAACAATCTGAAATGGTTTATGTATTGTTTCAGGCATTACTAATCTGGTTAAACTCCTATTATCTTCTTAGATTACAATAATTCCCTCATTCTAATGATGGTAGGCAACCCTGGTATCTCTCCTTCAAACAATGTTGACCGTTCAACAGCACCATCCATTATAAACTACTCTTCCCAGAGACAGACCATCTGTAGCAGAAAATTATGCCAGGGAGTTTTGTAGCTTAACATTTTATTGCCTGCACCTTAAGAGTCCACCTGAGCAGGTAAGGGAGCAAGCTGGCCTTTGCCTGGTGCTCAGGGGCCCTGCATTTGATTTCCAGTTCAGTCACAAGCTTGCTGTATGCTTTTGAAGAGATTTTGAGATTGAATCTCTTAGTCTTCAAAAGGTCAGAATAGTGTTTGTCCTACTTAACTGATAAGGCTGATGGGAGACCAAGTGAGATAATGCTTTTGCAAACTCTAAGGTACTATCAAAAGTTATGTGATTGTTGTATGTGAGGCGGAAATTGAAGCAAGTAGGGCTGAACCTTCTGATAAAACTGCAGATGTATCCAGATATCTATGACAAAGTGTTCAAGCTTAACTAAAGAAAATCTTTGTTGTTGTTGTTTACCAACTTTATTTCCAAGCTCCCAAACCTTGGAAAATAGTATTCTATTTCAGCTACTGAGTGATACCACCCTTTCAAACACCACATGATTTGAGGGCTCATTCTGACTCTGCTTCTGAGTTTTGCAATTCCTGTTTTGGCAAGCTCACTAATGAAATCAACATTAAATATGAATAATAAGGGAAATGCAAAGCAAAAATGATAAAATATTAAAGTTCAAGACATTTTTGCTTGAGGGCAGGAAAGTTTAAACATGTAAAATCTAATCCTGCTGTAAGCCTCAACTATATTTTGTAGCATCACACATTAATAGCTCTAACATATATTATGCATTTCTCCTTACTCTTTTCAAAAAAATTGTCACAAAGAATCAACTGGTGATCAGTCTTATCTAGGAAGCAAGAGAAACTCATCCCTCATTGATGGCAAAACATCAGATTTCATATGGGGGATTTGTGATACTTTCTAGTCCCTCTCTTACTTTCTGGCAGAATTCCTAAGTGTATTTAAAGCGCAATTAACTTACTTACTGACTGACATATCTATTCCTAGTGTAGCAAATGCCCACAGATGTACATTAGATAGTCTTTCTATGTAAGTTCTCTTATATTCTGAGAGCATTAAAAGTTTAAGGACACACCTGAATTATTTTAGTCTTCTTTGCTCAAAATTACAATTGTGATCATTAACAAATTGGTTAATTGGTGTAATAGCAACCAAATTTGCTTTATCAGATCTGTTATCAAAGATTTTACTATACATATATATTATATAATTGACATTTATAAGGATAATTTATATGTTTGAAAATACATAACACATAGTCAAATTCAAAATACTACAATTAAGATAAGAATAAAGGATGATAAGTAAATCCCCAAATATTCACATTTGAAACCAATTTGGCAAAAACTAACATTTATTTTGTGTTATATAACTGCATGCACTTTAAGATTTATAAATATCTATTATTGCCAACAGATTGTGAGCTTCTGAAAATTGGAAACTGTCTAATTCTTTTATATATATATATATATATATATATATATATTTTTTTTTTTTTT